>NC_029780.3:95013391-95054593 GCF_000817695.3 Arachis duranensis
TTATCTTTTTAATTTATTGGTAAAAATTAGATATAATTTAAATTTAAAATTTTAATATATATATATATATTTGTTTCAAAACTACCTTTATACTATGCGCCAGAAGACCGAAATTTATTTAAAATTGTCCTTTTGGTTTCGGATTTTAGAGCCCTTATCTCCTTCTTAGAAACTGCTTTGCCTCATAGTTTAGTAGTTTATAGAGCCTTTCTCACCCACACTGCTCTGCCTTCTACCAGTGCCCACCGCCAATCTTCTGAGTCGCACTCCAGCCAGCCTCCGACTTTGCAACTTAGGTTATCTTAACCCTTTCTTGTGCTTTGCGCTCACAAGTTACAATGTCCTAACTCACTTACATTGGTTTGCCTCCTGCCTGTGCCCGCATCCGATCCTCTGGTCTCAGACCTTGCATCCTCGCCAGCCTGCATCCTTGCATCTCAGGCGACTTCCACCCTCGTTATTTGTGCTCACAGGACACAGTTGTCACCTACTCCCTTACTCATCAACCCTCTTAATTGAGCACTCTCTTTAATCTAAAAAATTTGACAAACTCTTGCATTGTGTTGAGGATCACACGTACAATATTTCTATAAAAGAAAATATACATATACAAATAAGTACCTACTATGTATAACATCAAAACATGCAAATAAAATGATAATAAATACTTACCTTATATTCAGTGAACTAGAAATTTTGCATTTGAGTACTCGCATGTCCCCATGCAGGGCAATATTCTGAATATTTACTTTTAATGACAGTTGTTACATAATGAACAAGAGTACATAGATTAAACCTATAAGCAGGTCAAATAATAAGAAATTACACATGCATTCACAATAAAAGCAATATAGAGAGGACGTTAAAATAAAAAAATTATTGTTGTACTTACTCATTTTCAAAAGGCACTATTTTCAAGAGCCCTTCTTGAGTGATAGGTTCATTTTCTTGATTAAGAGATTCATCTTAATGATTTCATCTAAGGAGTGAGCATGATGTAAATTTTGTTCAATATTAGGAGCCTTTTCAATTGATTGAGGTTGGATATGTGAACGGTATGGTGATTCAGTTGGTGATGGTGATGGTAATAATAATGGTGTATGATCGGTATGAGATGATAGCATTCTCTTGGATTTTTGTGGTGGCTGTGATGATGGGGGTCGTAATGCTAAAGGGCTTTTAGATATATGTAAAGAAACTAGAAATTGTGATTTTGTAGGTTTAGGGGTGTGAAATCTTAGTTTTGTGTGCACTAATCACTTCCTTATTAACAGATTTTTGCATTTTAATTGACAAGTGTTTACTTTTTCTAGAACCTAACATTTAAAACATCATAAAGATTTATAAGATTAGTAATACGTATTGCATTTAATTTTTAGTAACATATACATCATTGAAATAATTAAAATAAGAACAATGTAAAAGAGTACTTAACTATGAAAATAATTAATTAGGATGTAAAATAAAGTTCTACTATGCTTTAGTACAAATATATGTACACATGCTTTAGTACAAATATATGTACACATGAGCATTAATGAGTAAAACTATACGCATATATTTGCTATAGAAAACTAATTCAAAAAAAGACACTTCACTTAACATGTTTCATGAATGCAAAATATTAATAAATCAACAACAAAGTCTACAACACAATGCAGCAACACTCATTATAACAAAGTATTACAAAACAAACAACATTCATTATAATATTTTTCAAGTTTAGCTCATAACGAGAATATTAGTATTTAAGTGTAACAAAATTTAAATTTTTAGGGTCTAACTTTGTCTACATATACCTAGGGAAACGATACGCTCATACAACAATAAATATTACACAAAATGATAACACAAATAGACATAAAAGTGAGTTATTACAATCGCAAAGAGCATATCTCGTATGAGCATGAAAACATAATATTTTACAGTAATAGATAAATACATGGCTGACATAAACATACATAAGCATTAATCACAAATAGACAAGTCACAGAATATAAAATTATATTATAAGTAAGGCAAATTGAGAGACATTATAAACTTAATTGAGATAAGCAGACGCTTGTTTTAAAGCAAAATGTAAAGTGAGAGCTTAACATAGACTGCTTTTTACACACAAGAACAAACAACAATACCAATTATCAAAGAGCTGCAACAAATAAGACTATTAAACAAGGCATCAATTGCACAAGAAATGCATATGTTCTTAACACATAAAATCAAAACACAAACTATAGATTGACAGATATAAGTTCACTAATCATTTAATACACACTAAGATTATTTGCAGCACTGCTTAAATAGTATATAATCTACTTTCAATTGCAATAAATACAGCAGAATGAAAAGTTGTATCCGGTTTATTTATGAAACTACATCAAAATCAAAATGACATGAGAAATAACGTCTACTTCAACATTTAACCACGAAAAAAATTGAGAAAAATATATATAGAAAATCATCTCTTACAATAGCTCTAGGATACTCCCTCTCACGGAAGAATGAATCACCAAGTAGCACCTGCAAAATGGATAAGCAAGCAAGAAAACAACTTCAATAAATGTTTTAGAAGATTGAAAACTTAATAACTGTATGAAGAGAAAAAAATTAGAAAACATGAAAATTTACAGAGACCAAGCTCTCAGCTTTCAGGTTGGGACGGATTCAGTATTTGCAGCGGATAAAGAAATGAAAAAACAACTCTATTCAAAACTCCATACAAAGGATACAAGAATCACATCACTACTCACAAAAAATTGACGAAGAAACAAACAAAGAATCATCATTAACAAAGAGAACAAACAAGAATCACATCACCACTCACAAAAAATTGAGACTTGACAGAGCATGCATAAATATACAAAGTGACAATGGTCGGAGGCTAGCGGGGGTGCGAGGTCCGATACTAGAGGAGGTGGCAACATGTAAGAGGCAGAGTATTGTGAGTGTGTGAGAGATGTGACCTGTCAGTATGAATGACGAGGGTGCAAGTTGTTTGAGGTATGAGGTCGGAGGCTAGCAAGGATGTGAGGTCTGAGACTGGAAGATCGGATGATTCCACAGGCATGAGGCAGAGTAGTGTGAGTGAGTTAGGGATCTGTAACTTGTGAGTGTGAAGCACGAGAAAGGATAAATGTAGCCTGAGTTGCAAAGTCAGAGGCTGGCTGGAGTGTGACCCGAAAGATCTGCGGTGGCCACTAGTAGAAGGCAGCGCAGTCTGGGTGAAGAGGGCTTTATAAACTACTAGACTGTGAGGCAGAACAATTTTTGAGAAGGAGAGAGGAGGCCTCTAAAAACTAAAACCAAAAGGACAATTTTGAATAAAATCTGGATTTTTGGCGTAGAGTATAGAGATAGTTTTAAAATAACTACATATATTGAAATTTTAAAATTAAATTATATCTAATTTTTACCAATAAATTGAAAAATATAATATTATAGTGTTGGTACCTAAAAGATTCTGGAGTATTGATACCTAAAAGATAAATATTTAATAAAATTAAAATTAATTTAATTTTGAATTATTTAATTTAAATTGTGTTTTTAAATCTTCATCATATAAAAATCAAAATTTAATATTAATGTTTGTTAAAGATATTTAAAATGTATTCTAAAAAAAGATATTTATATGTTCTATTTGGTGATGTATGTCGATAAGTTTCAATTAAGATTACAAGTAATTTTTTTTTCAAATTTTTTAAAGTATTTATATAATTTCTACATGTATGACATAATTATTTAATCAATAGATAAATTAATATATGAAGTTATACTTACATATGTATAAAATTTTATTGTAGGAATTATAGTGAATTCTTTTTTTGAACTACAATATTTGAATTAATTTGCTAAAGAGGTCTCTTGAAAAAATTGTTTACATAAGTAAGTTCTTTTATTTGGTAACTATCATTATGTGTATTAATACTCATTTAAAAAAATTTATTTTGGTAAAAATCAGTTTTTATAGTTTAATTTTATTTTAAACCAAATAAAATTTATATTTAATTTCATTGCAATAATATTAAAACTAAGCATTTTTTCAATTGTTACAAAAGTACAATAGCATAAAATTCATTATGCACGACTTATATTAAAAAAATGCTTCAACATGGAGAATGAGTAATGATGGAAAAAAAGAACATAAAAGATATGATATTAAAAAAATAATTATGTTGTTAAGAAAATCATATTATTGTCTTTTTAGATATAATTTTTAGTCCTTTCCTTTGAATAAGTTCAATTTTTTTTATCTGTTTCAAAATAAAAATATTAATAAAAATAATTAGATACTAAAAAAAATATTTACACATATTTTTTTCTCAATATTTAAATCACTGTCAAATTCTATTTTTACCAAATTATCAATATCCAAATAAAAAGTGAAATTATTTTTCTTTCCAAATAACAGAAATCATAATTCTTTTGAGTACTTACAAAAAGGGTTATAATAGTTTTTTTTTTGAATATTATAGATTTGACCCTCTATGTCTTCAATTTTTCATGGATAATTCTATACTAATTACTAATATTTTTCTTATATTGTAATGAGTACATTTAATTGCTTGAATCCATCGTGCTGTAAGATTATTTTTATTCTAATTTTAGTATAAATTTTTTGTCACATTTTTATTTATATCAAATTTATGAAAAATAAATAAATATAAATAGTTTTTAAAAAAATGCACCTTTTTTTAGTTCTCAGTTTATGCACAACTTCGTAGTTAAAAGAAAAAAAGGAGAAAAAAGGTTAAAATTAATTTTTTATATGTTAAAAATTAGTTTTAACAAATAAATCACTTTATCAACTGGATCGGAGTACTACATTATTATAAACTAGTTTAAAATCAGTTTCTATATGAAAAAATAGTTTGTTCAGTTTCTAAACTATTTAGGATGTGTTTAGTTTAATCTTAGAAACTCAAGAAACACGTTTAATCTTCTCGAACATCAGAATTTTTTGTTTGACAATTTTTTTTCTAAATACAAATATGATTTTGGGTTTTAACTCTTGTTTATTAGAAGCAACAAATTGTATCTTTAATGATTAGTGTTTAAATCTAATTGTTAGATTGAAAAATTAATTGAAAAAAATATTTTTTCTATCAATTTTATCATTTAATCTCATTTGTAACAAGAGATACTAGAAACAATCATTAGAGTTCATAAAATTTTTTTATGGTTATATTTTACAAATATAATTTTTTAATATTATTGTTAGTATTCTTTGTTAAGTTTTGATTTTTTATCATTTTTTTGTTCATAGTATGAATATTTTTATTTAGAATTTTTTTATATTCATTCATGTATACTTTTGTATTTTTAATATAATTTTTATTTTTTATTATTTATATAATTTTTTTAATCATTTTTATTGATACATTTTTTTATAGAACTTTATTTTTTTATAGAACTTAAATTATTTGTGAAGTGTGGTACATTTTTTTTATTATAAGAGCATTTATAAAGGTATATTTTTTAATTTGTTCAAATCTCAGTAACTTTATGTACGTGACTTATCTCATAGATTTTTAGATGATTTATTATTTATTAAAAGATAATATTATAATTTTATAAAATTAAACTGATTCTACTCATAGTTGGTTATTTCATAAAATTATAATTTAATTAATCTAATTTTTAATATATTTTATATGTAGATATGAAAATTTTAAAACATCGAAAATAGATGTATAATAGAAATTTGTCAAACCGAGAAGGATTACGATAGAAATTTGTTAATGGTATTCAACATCTTATTAATACAACTATAAAACAATCTCAATATGTACTTGATAACAGTGTACTTAGATGTCCTTGCAACAAGCATAAAAATAAAGTTTTTCAACTCCAAATGAACTAGATTTTATGAAAATAATTTCATGCCAAGATATTGGTGTTGGAATTTATATGAAGAGAGTTCATTTCATTTCAATGTAGATCATGATAATTAAGAAGGTACGTATTTTTCTACACATGCTAGTATGCCAATAAGTTCAAATGAATCTACGGTGGTTGATGCTGCTGGACTAGAATTGATGAGTCAATTTGAAGAACACATGGAGAAGCCTCTAACACTACTACATACTTGACTTTTACTAATATTTAAAAAATATTACCAAATCATATTAAAATGTTACCTATGCATATTAGTAATATTTTAACAAATGTTAAATATACCCTATGTTACTAAAGAGTTTTACTAACATTTTTTAAAGGTTTAATAACATTTAGTAAAAATGTTACAAAAGATATTCTATAGTAATATTTTGAGAAATGTTACAATAGACATTTTTAGGTAACACTTAGAGAAATGTTACAATAGATATTTTTTGTAACACTTAAAAAAATATTACCATAGATATTTTTTGTAACATTTAGAAAAATGTTACTGTAGATATTTTTTGTAACACTTAGGAAAATATTATCATAGATATTTTTTGTAATACTTAAAAAATATTACCATAAATATTTTTTTTATAACATTTAAAGAAATGTTACCATAGATATTTTTTGTAACACTTAAAAAAATATTACCATAAATATTTCTTTTAACACTTATAAAATGTTATAATAGATCTTTAGTAATATTTTTTAGTTCTATTATACTATTTTTTATTTTATATTATACACAATATAAATATACTAAAATTAATTACTACAACATGAAATATTTCATTAAATACACAAATTCACAAAATAAAATTTTTATAGCCTCTTTAATCAATAATCATTGTACAAGTTTGTCTCTTTCATTAAATTCACAAATTCACAAATTTATCTCAATATTACAAGCACACCACTTTCTTCTTTTTTGATCTTTTCTTATGCTGGTCATGCTTCATTTTCTCCAATTTCAAGTCAAGAACTTCTTGAGTAAGAGAAGAACAAAAAGCCTGCAAAAAAATAAGTATTTTAAGGCACCAATACCAATATTTTCATAATAAATCTCAATATGATTATTATAAAGCATGAATTATAAATGCTATTTTAAACTCTTCAATTTTAGGTATAAATATACCTGCTTCTTTTTAAGTGAAAGAATCACATTCTTCTCCCTTGTTTGAGATAATGACTTAGTATGAGATTTAGAAACACCTTCTGTTATAGTAGATGATTTATTTAGAACCTAAAATATAAGAAAAATAAAATATTATTAGACCACCCATAATATTATTAAACCACCCATAATAAGAAAGGGAAAGAAAAAATAAAAGGGCACTCAAAAGTGCATGCAGGACTCTGTTTGTTTTATGGCTTCATTTTTTTAATATTCAATTCACATACATATTAATTTGTTAAGAAGTTTTATCGTTATAGTTGTTGGTTATTAAATAAAATAGAAAATAATAATATTGATTCAAATTGCAAGTGTTTGTAAAGTGAAGATAAAAAATAAAAGAATTAAAAACAAGAGATATATTAAACCAGAACTAAAATATAATGAACAAACACATTAGAAATGTAAAGGTTTAAAAAATCTTAGGAGAGGTCCAAAGGCGTGCATCAGCCCACTATGAAAAATTAAAAATTTACAAACAAGTTAAAAATTATTGAACAAAATAAAATAATAAGAAAATACTTGTTGCCAATATTTTAGTAAGAAAAGTAGTAGTTAATATTTATTTAAATATAAAACAGATATAATATAACTTGAGTACTGCTGTACAAATAATTTGAGGGTAGCTTAAATCTAAAACAGAAAATTATAGACTTAAATATCATTCTTTGAATTCGGAATGAATGCAAATGATACGATTAGTCTGTACACGCTAAGATTGGTTCATTGTAGATTAAATGATTGAATACATTTAATACTATGAAAAGTAAATTTTATAAATTATTATTAAGAAAAAATGCAAAGAATGATATAAATACCTCTTTTTCAGCAGTAAAAACTTAATGATTTGCTGTTGCAGTAGCTTCTACTTCCTTCGTATTTAAAGTAGTTGATAGAAAAGAGAGATTTGGAATTTCTACTCCTGGGAGATTTTTCTGTAGTTGATTCAAAAACACATTAAATCCACACAACATCTGTGACTTCATGTCCTCCACTCTTTCTTGAAGTTTTATTTCCATCTCTTCTTGCATCTTTTGTTGTATATTCTGAATTTCTGTTTGAGCATTCTCTTTAACTTCTTCAATTAACCTCTCCGTCTCAACTTGAGATCTAGATCCCCACAAATCTGAAGCTACAATACCTCTACCATAAGTACGGACACGACCGGGTTGATCTTTTTCTAATACTTGGAAAAGTATATCATCTTGATTTGTGCTTTCTAATTTTTCAGGATGTGAAACTATGGCATCCTCAAGCTCAGACTAAAATCCAAAATTCAAACTACATTAATCTATGACAAAAAATCTATATCACAAAAAATATATATTAAAAGAAATACATATCTTACAAAAATTTTGCTTGTTCCCTCACTCATTGGTTTTTCATCTCTTGGTTTGTGTGTTAAAAAGAACATGTTCATCCGAGATGGTTCTCTTCTATTAGGATTTTTCATTGCCTATTAAGAAAAAGCACAATCAACTAAAAAAAATAAATACAAATAAGACAAGTGTGAACAGATTAATTCTACCTCCTCTTCACGTATTTCAGCAAATTTTGCTCTACTAGCTTTATTCTTCTTGCTTTGTTCCTTTAAAATCATAAAAACATAATTGAATAATTAAGCCTAAAAATACTCAAACAAGCAAAATTAGATAGTATATCTAATTATAATGTCATGGAAATTACATGCTAAGAATTAATATACCTTAATCATATCTAGACTCCAAAATTGAACAAGAATCTTTCAATGTTCAAGTGGAACAGTACGAGGACAATTCTTTATATTGTAAACTAGTGGCATGTTTTCTTTAAAATATTGATTTTTTAACCGACTTTTATATGTCCTCCAAGATGAACCTAAGGTTTTGAAAACCCACCCTTTAGCTCTTTCTCTAATGTCAAACTTTCCTTGCACCATGATGTAGTAATACTTAGTTTTTAAGATCAATAAAGAAAAAAAAAACACCTAAGTTAAAAGAGGTAAAAGTGTAATACAATGGTAGCTTCCTACAAATCTTCCTAATTATCTTTAAGTCCATGCCAACTTGTGTATGTCAATGGAGCAAGATGTGCATTTCTAACCAAAGTCCCTAAATGACTGCTTAACTTGGCTCGATTGCAACCAATTGGTTGACCATACTTATTTAATCTTATTGGCAGCCGATCCTCATAGCTTAAACCATGAGTTTTAAGGCACTTTGTCGAACCCCTTTTTCTATTGGTTGCTGGTCCTGTTATGGAAATAAAGAAATAAAAGACAATAATGCAAAAAATAATATACATTGATTATAAGTATTAAACTAAACATAATACATAATTACTTACTATCATCATCATTAGTTTGGGGTGATGCTAAAACTGGTCTTATTATCAATTATTAAAAACAAAAGTCATTTGAAAGGAAATAGATTAACTGTGACAAAAGTAAAAAAATTATCTCAATTTCCTAACTTGTTTGTTTGTGTTTTTTTCTTTTTTAAAAAAAGAATTGGACAATAGTATTAAGGTATTATCAAATTCAAGAATAAAATACACATACACAAGCAGGAAATTAAAAATAGTATTATTTTATTTCTTTCAAATCACATGAAATAAAGGCACACTTACTGTCATCATTAGCATATGGTACTAAAGGTGTTTGAGAAAGGCTTGATGTAGTATCCTCTAGCTCACCAATGATATTAACCATAGAACCACCTTTCAATCCTCTACTTTTCTTCACCGTTGATATTAATCGGGATTGACGAGGACCTAATCCAATTTGCTCTTCTTGTTCATAGATAATATCTCTCATTGAGATGCTTGACCTTAAAGTTTTCTCTTTCTTGTTTCCCATAACATTATAACAATTATAGAAAGTGCGTAAGATAAAATCTCAAGGCCAAAGCTCAAAGATATATAAAGGAACGAACAACACTCAAATTGTGTTTCACCCTTTACACCTTTCCTGTTCAAATAATTCACAACACACTGTTACATTTATACTTTAAATCATTGTAATTGAAAGACAACGCAGATATACAATAATTCGTTATTCCAACTTTGATATATATGTTCCCTCCAACTTTTTCTATTGACACACCTTGTTTAAATATTTTCCCCTGTTTCAGATTTGAGGATCTTTGACGAGCGGGACAAAGATATACAATGCATATAAAACTGGCTATGATTGTTCCAAAATGATTTATCAGACACTGAGACACTACTGAGTGTGTGTGTGGCAGTACACACAAGTACTTAGTTATTTTTATTTCTCTGCAAACCAATACATTGAAAGAAAGATGTACTTATCAGAAGCATTAAACTTTTACCTATTCAAACAGAAATTCAAGACGACAGACAGAAGCGAGCAGAGGAGCACACACATAGATGAGTAGATGAGCTAGCTAGAGGCGAGTACAGACTGTCAAGAGTAAGAGGCGAGCACCGGCAAGAGAGAGGTGAGCATAGGCTGGCCAGAGTCAGAGGTTGGGAGCTTTGTGACTGACCGAGAGTGTGAGAGCATTAACTATTAACTAATAGTATAAAAAATATAGAAATGTCACTCTCTTAATATTGACAGTAGCAAATTTCACTTTTTATGTATACATGCATTCCACTCTTGAACAAGAAACAAGAACAAATTAAATGAAAATAAAGAATATAATAATGAACAAAAGAAATAAAGAAATTGAGTTAAAGAATTTCATGAGGATCTAAAAGTTGAGTTAAAGAATTTCATGACCAAACCAGTAACCATAGTCATGGAAAGGTGGAAATAATAATTTGCGCATCTATAAGGTAGAACGCTGAACTATAAACATTTGAAGGTCTTGAAATCACGTGGATTCACCCAATGGGAGAGCCCTTTTGACATCATTGACCTTTCTTATATTATCCACACTCTAATCAAACATATAATTATACTTTTTCTTTTTTCTAATGGAACTCACAAATTATTATTCATTTATATTTTCTACACCTATCATACAGAGACATAGTCAGCTTGTTACCTTGAGAGTAGAAAAGCGAAACAAAAACCGCTGAGCCAGGCATAATTAAATAATTAATTCTTCCAAGAAGGGATTTCTGCAAGAAAATGGGAAGCTTGTTATATAACATAGAAGTATGTGGATAGAGAATTCCTCCAAGGAATTTAAGGGAACTTTTTGGATTAGAAGTGTCACTTATATTCAATATTCATACACATGAATTGAAAAGGGATATGAAAGAATCACATAAAAAAATGAACTAGAGAGAGATTCAAAAGTAAAATATGTAAAGCTCATTCTTAAGTAAACAGTTTCCTTCTATTACTCATTGAGTTCATTGTGATCAAAATTAAAAAAATCCTATCAAGTAAAAGAAATAAATCAATAAACGCGAAAAACATGCTTTAACTTTGTTGCATTCACTAAGCCCGAATGATCCTCATATCACAGGCTTTATAAATTATACAAAATCTAAATGGGATTTGCATTGTATTTGTACCATGTTATGTGAGACTGCATTCGGGACCTTGGAATCAATCCGTTTAGAAATTAGATCACAATCCATTTAGTCCCTAATAAATCAAAATGGCTTACATAGTCTTTGATAATTGAAAATGTTATTCATATAAGCCCATTCATGAGTCCTTATAAAGCACTAATATCTCCAATTTTATTAATTTCTAGTGGCTAAGCTGAGCATTTTTATTCCTTTAGTTACTAATGTGTCTGTGTTTTCTATTTATGGATGAGTTACTCCTAGAAACTATATTGGTTTGGGTTTTGCCTTAATTGGATTAGATGGATGTAGATTAGTAGGCTCATGAGTCATGACTCAATTTACCAACCCTAGTATAACTTGTTCTAGCCAAGGATGTGAACACTAAAGATGGTATCCTGATCAAACAGTTTCTAGAACTATCTGATGATGCATGAGTGATGATATATATGATAACAAGTAAGAAAAATGTGATGCATATGAACATTGTATATAAAAATTTGATCTTCTTCTCCCCATTTTCATTCTTTTCTTCATTCACAAAAGATAATGTTGAATGGAAGCACATTCTGATGAATGAATAATGAATCAAATTAATCTTAAACTTTATTGATGAGATATTTTATTCAATGAAATCAAAGCACCAAATAAAATTAGTAGTTAATTTGATGTGTATAGCTAACATGCTTGTTTAAACTATAGACGAAGACTTACATGTAGTAGTAGTTGTACACGAGTTTGTTTTGTGCTCCCTTGATTTCCACTGAATTTATTCTGCATCCAACTGAGGAACTGCAAAAATAATTCGTACAACTCTATCATATCATTTTTACATCAATAAAATTTAGTAAAAAAGTGTAGATTCAAGGCTTCGGAAATTTGTTAAATAATTGTGCTACAATAAACGAACTTTTTAAGTAAAGTTGGTTCAAGAGACAATCAATTTCTTTTGAAGAAATTAATATAAAAAAATAAGAGTAATGCAAGTATACACATGGTATCCTTTCACACCAGAGAAGCTGTTCAATTTCTCAGTGAACGTTTTCACTCTACGATTGGAGCACAGTTCTCTAATTCATGCCACAAGAAATCATTATAATACTAGTATAATGCTACCTAAATTCAAATATACAACTTAATCAAAACCTAAATTCAAATAAACAACTTTATCAAAACCTAAATTCAAAATCTAACTACTAAATAACCAATTAAAAACCTAAATTAACTAATAATTATACAACAAATTAATTACAGATTAATTATCAAGGAAAGATTAAAGAGGATTGAAGGAGCAAGAAGATAACTAAACAAAAGAACTGAAACTCACCAAGCCGTGGGATGAACAAACGATGAAATCGGCGAGAGACGACTGCGCAGCGAGAAGACGATGGCGTAGGCAAGAAGAGGACGACACAACGGCAGTGCAGGCGACGAGAGGATGAACCAGAGGCGAGAAATTACGTCATGATTCAGATCTGTATCAAAATCAGTAAGAGATGAGAAATTAAAGAACATAGTGATTCAGATTGCAATTGAGAAGAGAAAAAATGATAACCAAAATTGAGAAGAGAATCTGAATCTGGAGAAGGATTCAGATTGCGATTGAGATCAAGGAAGAAGATGAAGTGTAGAGGAAGGAGATGCGATGGAACTTGGAACTTTGGAAGTGAAGTGGTTTCTCCGTTGTGAAGAACGTAAAAGAGATTAAAAAATGATGTCTTAGTATAATTTTCACATGTTTACACATTTGGTAACATTTAGATCTAGTTTTTCTTTTTTTTTTTAAGAAAAAATATATTTTTTAACATTTATTTTATAAATGTTACTAAAAGTATAATTTTATTAATATAGCTAACATTTTAAAAAATGTTAGATAAAAAGTGTTAGCAAATATCTAAATTCTAGTAGTGTAAATATAAAAGCTAAAAAATTTTATGATTTATTACGATCTGCTCAGTGTCCATTATTTGAGAGATGTGTAATCATGAATTATCAATGGTAGTTAAAATGTTGAGTATAAAAGCTAAATGGAATGAATCTTAATAAATTTTTGATGATTTTGTTAAAGCCATGAAGAAAGTGATGCCTAAGAATAACTTACTTGTCTCTAATTTTATGAAGCAAAAAAGCTAGTATCAAAACTTGGCATGGAAAGTAAAAAAATTGATTGTTGCATTAATAGTTGTATGTTATATTACAAGGAAGATGATATATCAAGAAAAGAATGTAAATTTTGTGATTCTCCAAGGTATAAGATAGGTAAAAGAGTAAAGAAGTGCCTTTGAAACAAATGCATTATTTACCGCTTATACTTCGTTTAAAAAGACTTTATGCTTCAATACACACAGCACCTCACATGCGATGGTGTAACATCCTACCACACAGAGCCTTATGCTTAAGTCATAAGACAGAGGTGGTGAGGTATTATGACCTCTAAAAGTAAAATTATATATATAGTAATAGTGAAAAAAGATTTTTAACTAGGAGCTTTTGAAGAAAAGGGTAAAGCAAAATCGTTAAAATTGAAAAGCTTAAATTTCACGAATTCGATAACGTAAGCGAAACAGGATAAAAATTAAGCTAACACACACACACACACACACACACACACACATATATACCGAAGAATGCCAAAATACAGATAACAAAGCTCAGGACTCAGTTTGCGAAGGTAACCGGCCCGAGCATATAATTTTTAACTAGGAGCTTTTGAAGAAAAGGGTAAAGCAAAATCGTTAAAATTGAAAAGCTTAAATTTCACGAATTCGATAACGTAAGCGAAACAGGATAAAAATTAAGCTAACACACACACACACACACACACACACACACACACACACACACACACACACACACACACACACACACACACACACACACACACACACACACACACACACACACACACACACACACACACACACACACACACACACACACACACACACACACACACACACACACATATATACCGAAGAATGCCAAAATACAGATAACAAAGCTCAGGACTCAGTTTGCGAAGGTAACCGGCCCGAGCATATATATATATATATATATGGGAAAACCTAAAAGAAATCCAAAGTACAGAGTTACAAAACCTGTTTCTCCAAAATAACCTCTAAGCGGAGTTAATACAGAATATATATAAACAGTGGAGATAATAAGTATTTATGTAATACGTATAACCAAAATAAATCCCTGAGAGATAAGGATCTTTGCTAAATCAGAAGCTTCCAGCATGCCTTAGCGAGGAGCTTCATGTCCTGCATCTAAAAACCACAAAATCCGCATGGGTGAGAACAGGAGGTTCTCAGTATGGTAACAGTGCCCACATATCTAACATATAATGTCTTGAGAAAGCCAAAGGCAATCCTAGAACTTCCAACACATAATTAAAGCTTATAAACATAACTAATCCATGAAAAATTAATAGGCAACTAGCTAAGGGTCTTCGGTCCATCTAAAACTCCCCTTTCCAACTCCTTCGAACCTCCCAACTGTCACCGAAACCAGTTATTACAATCACATTTATTACAAACAAGGAAATCACAGGTATAAAGCATATACAACAGATAAACAATTAGCAAGTAGTTATGCAGTCAATTAGGCATTCCAAACAAAACATATGAAACAAACATATAGATCCATACGATGCATGCCTATCCTAGTGGCCAATGAGTCTCATCTGTCTGTTATAAAGCCAACCCGACAAGTCCTGGTAGCTAATCATATGATTGTCCCTCTGTCGTGCATCCCTAACTCAAGTAATTCACAATCATAATCATAATCATACAACACCCACACTAGTGTTTATCCACGGGGGCGAGCTCATCCAGATCTTTCAGTGTCCGGCTACACTTATGACATAGGGTCAGCAGAGTATCGAGTCTCAATCTGGAACACGTGGTGGCTAGTCATTGCTTTCACCCAGGAAAACTCGTATCTCAGATGTTTGGAAGTGCAACAACCAGATTATCATTCAACAAACATATATGCATTCATAATCAACCATAATTCAGTATTAATACAGTCATTCAGCTCATAATACAATCCACAACCAGCCATAATTCATTATCACATACAACTATTTGGCTCATATCATACACAACACTTCCACCAACATCCTCAACAACTTATACAATCATCACTAATCATGGTTCATCATTAATTCTCCCTTTAATTCATCCATAAGTTACCACCTTCCCTAACTTCTTCTCAATACTAGGCATTCTATGAGGATTTAGGACTAAAAGGATGAAAATAGAGGCTTAAAGGTTTGAAATTTGGTTTTAAAAATAAAAAACTCATATTTACTGAAAATAGGGGTTATGCATACGCGTGAATGCGCGTTTGGACCGTGTCACGTATGCATAGCCCTTCCCGCGTACGCACGCGCACCAAATAGAAACAACTAGCCACGTACGAAGGAATTCACATATGCAAAAACCCTAGGTCACGTGTACGCGTGGCCCACGCGTACGCATGAGCGTGTATTTTGGCCTATTTCACGTACGTAGTCCCCTTTCCGCGTACGCAAACGTGCCAAATAGAAGCGCATATCCGTGTATGGAGTGTATGCGTACGCATACAATGCAGCAGCTCAAAAAAGCTGCTAAGTCCATAATTTTTAGCTTATACACCAATCTTTGATCGAGCATAACTTCCTCATTTTAAAATATTTTTCCTCCGTTCTTTGAACGGCATAAATATCCTGAACCAAATTTTCTTTCTAAATAAGTTTGAAATAAATCGGAGGTCCAGAGACCAAATTATACTCCGTCAAAATTGAGCCAAAATCACAATTTTCACAAACTTGTAAACCTTCAATTTCAAAACATACAACTTCCAATTCCTTTTTAAACTAACCCAAACTTACCAATTCAGCATCAACCATATACCCATTTTCTCATACAAGCCACAACCTACCAACTTTCTCCACTTTCATCAATCTCAAGTTCAATGTTTCAATTTCACAATACCATACCATATCAACATTATTCTATACCTCAATTTCAACGATATTCAATTTAACCAACCATTATACATACAAATCAATATCATTTTCACCATCAATATGGCACCAACCACGACTCAATCTCACTAACCATTAAACATACACCAAGGCATACATATCATACAAATAAAATTCTATTAAAACCTCCAAAATCACTAACCACATTCATAATAATACAATCTATCTCAACCAATCAACACATCAACAATTCAATTCCTATTCTAGGGTCACTAGCCTAAGTTTTTACGTTACATTACATTTTAGATACGAGAAACCGAAATCACACTACAAGAAAAAGGCGTATTTGTAACAAAAAATATTGTTACAAAACGTCGAAATTTTGAAACAAAAATTTTTTTGTAACAAAAAAAGGGTCCATTGCAGTGAGTCCCGTTACAAAAAGTTTTTGTAACGAAAAATGGAACTGTTACAATTCAATACCATATTTTGTAACAATTTTTCCTGATACAAAAAACCAGAAGTCGTTACAAAAGTGGTAACAAATTTTGATCTTGAAGGTATTTTTCGTGATAGTCAATTTTTTTCCTATCAAAAAATTTTGTTACAAAATATAACATGATTTTGTAACATTTTTTTCTTTAGTTACAAAAGCAAATTAATTATTTTGTAACAACTTTTTTTATTACAAATTACATGCATAATTTACTTAATTATTTTTTAAATTAACTAATATATTAACGCTTTTAATAAGCAAGTTTACATGTATATAATATGCAAAAACATACATAAGTCAAACAAGATCCTTTTAGCTAAAATTGTCTTGAAGCAAAATAACATTAGCTAGTGAGTACATTGATTAGTTCAACCAAAACATAAAAGTTCTAACATAAAAGTTCAACTAAAACATAAAAGTTCTAACATAGATTAGTGTCTCTATGCATCAAAACATTCTTGAGCCCTCAAGGTAGCATATGGTCACCATTTCAACACTCCTGTAAATAAGAAAAACCGAAATAAAAAAGTTAGAAACAAGATATAACACTAGTTATAATTTTTTCACTAAGTTTTATCCAAAATGTTTAGAAAAAATTCGGCAAAACCTCCCCTAAAACTTGGATATTTTCACCGTCCACGGTTCCAACAAACACAACCAATTCACAACTTGCACCCTTTCAAACAACACAATGCAGTTTAATTGAGCAACCAAATAGGACAACAACCAAATAGTGAATAACAAAACCCGAAGCTTCCAGCTTCCAACAACCAAAACAGTGAAGCGCTTAGCCAGATAATCAATCAATTGAGCTTAGCAACAGTTGAAAACCAAAAGCAATTAAATACCAACTCAATCAATTAATTGAATCAAAGATGAATATTAAAAACAGCTTAAAATAAATTCTGGTAGCATTTCAGCAGTAAATTTGCCTATTTCACAATTTCAATCAATCAATTCAAATTCCATATGAATTCTTTGACAGTTAAAAACACAAAAAATCACAATGAATTCATAGGAAGGAAGTAAATAAGCCAATTCCAGCAAGAAAACATGAGGAAACAATTAAAACCAATCCAACCAACAAGAAGCAGAGCAACACTCAGCAGAACAGCAATCAATGGCCCATTATACAGCACCCAAAACAGTAAAATGAACAAAGGTAATGGATTTAGGCAGCATTCTATTCATTGAAGTCAATAACCATTACACTTGCAAGTAGTAGGGACATAGCAGTTTATCCATTAATTAAACAGAAAATCAATCAAGTCAAACTAAACGATTTCAGCAACAGATTTATCAATAAAATCAATCTCAGTTCAGCAACCATCATCTATTCCAACATAAACAACAATAACTCAGCAACATTTCCTTTCTCATTGAATTTAACAATCATTCAATAAGCAAGCAATGAGGGGGAAAATTAGCAGCAACCAACAGCAAGTATAGAGCAGCAATAACAACTTAATGTGAGAAATTATTCAACAACAAATGCACACACAAATACAAGGATTACTTAAATGACTCATCATGCTTATCCACATAAGTCTGCAGTGAAACCACTTACCGTTTCACTTAAGAGGCTTGTAACAACAGCTTTTTTATCAACTTCTTTCTCATTCTCCTTTTTAGGCTCACTGTAGTACTGGTAGGAGGTGGAAGTGCTGAAGCACCAAACATGACTTCGTCATGAGTAGCCTGGATTTGTTCCTCCCTTCTTGCCTTGATAAGAAAATGGATTCGATCTATGTTTAGTCTTCCATACATAGATGATGCATGTATGTTAACAAGGAACAAAACTGACTATTCATGAATATAAGAAGAGGAATATACCTCTATTTTAGAATACTAAAAACTCTGGCCAATTTGCTTGACCAAGGAAGCATCATCTTCAGCCACTACAGATAGGTGGGCAAATACAATCAGTTCAATTAAGTTTCAGACTTCAAGCCAAACCCCAAACCATTACTCATTATCATTTATAAGAAAAAATATCATTGGCATTCAATAATTAAAAGAATCACCATGACTAAGCAATGAACAATTAAAATGAACCTAAGATTTCCTTGTCAACAATGCAAAAACTGAAAGTTTACCCAATAAAACATAAGTACTGCAATATTACCAGTTACCAGTCCATATTATCACCCTTACAAGCTCCTCACTTTCATAATTTCTCAAATCAACAACCAAACCTAGACATAAACATAACCAGAGATCCCAGCATCAATAAAAGCCTCAATTTATAAAACTCAATTCATATTTCCAATTCAACAAGCAACACCAAATTTATCTTCATTCACAATCATAATACAACCAACAGCAACGACAACAATATCATCATCACTAACAAAATCACAATTAACAAATACACATATAGCTCATCTGAGAACCCAATTCTTTACAGCACCATCAAATACCAAAAATCAATTTCAGCATATTCAAACATACTCACATTCACTAACAATTTCCAAATTCATCAATTCTCATTAATTGGTCATACAAAGCATGTATAAATTATTTGCAATTACTCAATTCTTTTTGGCATTCTTAAATTAAAAACTCTTAAATTTTAAAACGAATCCCCTACCTCTGTTAGTCGAAACCACAGAATTTAAACGCGACAATCCCCTTTCTTTTTAATCCATGGCAGCAGCAAATTTAGCAATTCCATAGCGGCACAATCATCAACACTCAAGATAGCTCCAGCAGAAAAATAGGAGGAGCGAAATGGCCGTGTGATGAGCGGATAATTTATACGCTTTTTGGCATTGTTTTTAGGTAGTTTTTAGTAGGATCTAGCTACTTTTAGGGATGTTTTTATTAGTTTTTATGCTAAATTCACATTTCTGGACTTTACTATGAGTTTGTGTGTTTTTCTGTGATTTCAAGTATTTTCTGGCTGAAATTGAGGGACCTGAGCAAAACTCTGATAAGGAGGCTGACAAAGGACTGCTGATGTTGTTGGATTCTGACCTCCTTGCACTCGAAATGGATTTTCTGGAGCTACAAAACTCCAAATGGCGCTCTCTCAACGGAGTTGGAAAATAGACATCCAGATCTTTCCAATAATATATAATAGTCTATACTTTATTTGAGTTTAGATGATGCAAACGGGCGTTAAACGCCAGTCCCATGCTGCATTTTGGAGTCAAACGCCAGAAACACATCATAAACCAGAGTTAAACGCCAAAAACACGTTACAACTTGGCGTTTAACTCCAAGAGAAGCCTCTGCACGTGTAAAGCTCAAGCTCAGCCCAAGCACACACCAAGTGGGCCCCGAAAGTGAATTTCTGTATTAATTACTTATTTCTGTAAACCCTAGTAGCTAGTCTAGTATAAATAGGACATTTTACTATTGTATTAGATATCTGGGTTTCGTCTTTTATCTTAGAATCCATCTTTGGACATTTAGTTCTTAGACTTTGGGGGCTGGCCATTTGGCCATGCCTGAACCTTGATCACTTATGTATTTTCAACAGTGGAGTTTCTACACACCATAGATTAAGGGTGTGGAGTTCTACTGTACCTCGAGTTTTAATGCAATTACTACTATTTTCTATTCAATTCAGCTTATTCTTGTTCTAAGATATCCGTTGCACTTCAACCTGATGGATGTGATGATCCGTGACACTCATCATCATCCATCCTTATGAACGCGTGATTGACAACCACTTCCGTTCTACCTTAGAACGAGTGCATATCTCTTGGTTTCCTTGATCATAATCTTCGTGGTATAAGCTAGAATTATTGGCGGCCATTCCTGAGAGTCCGGAAAGTCTAAACCTTTCTGTGGTATTCCGAGAAGGATTTAGGGATTGAATGACTGTGACGAGCTTCAAACTCGCGATTGTTGGGCGTGATGACAAATGCAAAAGAATTAATGGATTCTATTCCGGCATGATCGAGAACCGACAGATGATTAGTCGTGCTGTGACAAGAGTATTTGGACCTTTTTCACTGAGAGGATGTGAAGTAGCCATTAACAACGGTGATGCCCTACATACAGCTTGCCATGGAAAGGAGTATGAAGGATTGAAAGTAAGAAAACAGTATGTTGTAGAGATTCAACAGGGACGAAGTATCTCCATACACTTATCTGAAATTTCCACCAATGATTTACATAAGTATTTCTATCTTTATTTTATGTTTTATTTATTATTATTTTCGAAAACTCCATAATCATTTGTTATCCACCTAACTAAGATTTACAAGATGACCATAGCTTGCTTCATACCAACAATCTCCGTGAGATCGACCCTTACTCACGTAAGGTTTATTACTTGGACGACCCAGTGCACTTGTTGGTTAGTTGTGCGAAATTGTGACAAAGTGTGATTCACGTTTGAGAGCACTACCAAGTCTTTGGCGCCATTGTTGATGATCACAATTTCGTGCACCATCGTGCTAAAACAAAGACATGCTATTGAAATTAAAACAAGAATTTGACCAAGAAACAACAATAGAACATAACAAAGGTAAAATCATAGTAACAAACCCTAATGGAAGAGAGGTGGAATTTGAGGAGGAACAGTGGCGCTGGTGGCTCTGGCAGCTGTTGTTAGTGACCACCCAGAGGGTGGCGCAGCTCAAAACAGAACCAAATAAAGCGGCGGCCATGGGTGACGGCGACGCGGGCTCCATCACCGTGACCATAAAGCATGACAGCAGCGTCTTCCCTCTATCAACGGCGTTCTTCTCTCCGTCGGCCTTCCTCCATCCACGAGCTTCTCTCTCGATGAACCAGGGCAGCAGAAATGGATGAGCTTCATCGGCGACAGGGGCAAGAACTACAGTGACACGGGCTTCGGCGACGGCTCCATCATCGGAAGCGGCGGCAATTGGCGCGACGATGGCTCTGAATGGTGCGCAGCGTAACCTCCTCTCTCTCCCTCGCGAGTTCGTCCCTCTCTCTCTCCTGACGCTCCTGTCGATGACAGCGATGGCGGTGAGGCGCGACGGCAAGTTGGACGTGGCAACGCGGCAGCAAACCCCGCGGCGCCATCCCTCCCCCTCTCTTCTTCTTCTCCCTCACGCTCTGATTTCCTCTCCAACTTTCTCGATCTCCATCTCTCGTTTCTTTCCCTCTGCTTTGTTTCTTCGTTGAGTTGTGGGTGTGGGTAAGGGAAGGGGGTAGGTTAAGGTTAAGGTAAGGCTAAGTGAGATTTAGTGTCTCTGTATTTTTGTGAAGGTGAGGGATGAGAAAATAATCAAAATATAGGGGTTAAACAATATAGGATATGTATAAAAATAAAAAAGTTAGTAATGAAAATATATATTAACAGTATAAGAGTTTCACAAAATTATAAGATTAAAATAATTTAAAAATATAATTATGATATCAAATATTATTTTAAAAACATATAAAAATATATCTATTAACATATTAATCTAATTAAATATTTATTCTAAATTTAAAATTATAATAATCAAATTAATTATTTTTTTAAAATAAAATTTGAATTCAAAATATTCATGAACAATCAATTTAATTAAAAATATTCACTTTATTGTTTTTTACATTTTGACTTTTGGTATTTTATTTTTTTATCATTTATATTTAATTATTGTTATTTATATTTATAATTTGATAATTTTTTTTTAAGTTTTACAAATTAATTTTTAGTTAACATTAAAAAATATTAAATTTTGTGACAAAGTTAATTTTTTTGTTACAAACAATGTTAAATTTTGTGACAAATTAATTTTTTGTTATAAAATAATTGAAATTTTTGAAACAAAAAGATATTTTGTTACAAAATATTTCGAATTTTTGTAACTATTTTATTTTTTGTTACAAAATATTTACAAAATATTATAATATTTTGTAGCAAAACACCAGTTCATTACAAAAATTAACATAATTTGTAACAAAAAAAAGTACGTTGTTACAAAATATTAGAATGTATTGTAACAACTTGTAATTTTGTTACAAAACATTATTCTTTTGTAACAATCACCAATTATTATTACAAAAAATCATCTTTTTGTAATAATTTTAAATTTGACACAAAATATTTGTTACAAATATTCCATTTTCTTGTAGTGTCATACCTTGACTGATTCTCCGCTTAACCCGGAACACCTCCAATTTCAGCTTTTCCTCAATTTTCAAGACTCCAACACCTCCAAAAACAGATTTCTACCTTGCAATTCACTTCAAGCTCCCAAAATCTCCATCAAGCTTCAATCCACTTACATACATATATTACCTAATACACATAACATACACCCACACATACAAACTCAATAACTAATCACAATAATTCAAGTATTTCACTTAGGGTTGAGAATCTTACCATACCCAAGGATCAAAGGGGTGAGATTAAGCCTTTCCCTCAAGCTAATTGGATCCTATAACATCAAAGAGTTCAAAATCTCAATGTTTTTACTCAAGATTTTCGAAATCAAGGGCTAGAAAAACTGGAAGAAAAATGCTACTTACCTCTTGAATGATGTTATGAGTTTTGTAGAGCTCGACACCGTGGCTGCAAACAGTGCAGCGATCAGAGCTCCGGATCAAAAGTTGTGGTGGATTGAATCAAACCAAGGGTTTGTTCTTTCCTTCCCTCCCTTTGGTATTGTTAGCGCAGAAAGCATAAGGAAGGAGGAAGAAATGAGCTAGGATTTTGATAGAAAACATCCATAATTTTCTCAAGAACCATAGAATGTCAGGCTAGGATTATGTGTTGATGGATTCACCCCTTTTGGTCAATCTTGTAAACGATATTCATGTTGGCCAATAATTGTCACTCTTTATAACCTGCCTCCTTCTATGTGCATGAAAATTTCTTACATATTTTTATCCATGATTATCCCTGGTTCTTGTAATTCCAAAAGTAGGATTGATGTATACATGTAGCCCTTAATTGATGAGCTAAAGCTACTATGAAAAGATGGTGTCTTAACTTATGATATTCATTTCAAGTCAAATTTTGTAATGCGAGCAGCATTGTTATGAACTATTAATGATTTTCCTACATATGAAATGTTGTCTGTGTTGAGTTTGGAAAATTAAAGCTTGATTGAAGTAATGATAAAACATTATTCATTTTTTTATTGATTGGTTGTGTAATGTTTTATTTAAGTGTGCAGGAAAAATAACTTAATCAAAGCCAGCCTAAGAAGCATGAAATGCAGCGCAAACCTGGTCTGGTTCACATAAGCACATTGATTCTCAACAAACAAAAGTTTTTAACACAAATTGCCCATCAGAAATAAAACATAAGAAAAGAAAGAAGTAAGCCCAAATTCCTTCCAAGCCAAATTTGGTGTTTACACATAAACCCATTTCTCTTCAACTTAATCACTAACAAGATAAGCAAATTAAACTTCATTTGAATCCTTTCTCAATTCCACCGAACACAAACTCTCTTCTCTCTCTCTTCCTTTTCTTCCTTTTCACATCAAAGCTTAGAGTCAAGAAAGAAGAAAATGGAAAGAGCCAAAGCCAGGGCAAGGTAAAGAACAAAAAGGTTCTTACCAATGTCAATCCAGAAGAGGGGCTACAACAAAAAGGTTCTTACCAATTTTCCTATTTGTGCTAAACCAAGAAACCATAAAGAAATCTGCTGAGTTCCAAGCACAAATCAAGTAACCATGAAGAAAATGAAGTCAATTTTGCACAGAGGCTCATCAATGATAAAAAATTAAACTTGGGGCCAAAGAAAATATACATAGCAAAGATTAAAGAAGATTGAAGAAAAAGGATAAAAGAGAATATGTATGTTTCATGTCACAGATTTAGTATCTCTCTCTCCTCTGACCAAGCCATTGCTAGTTCTGATATTGGAGAAGAAGACAACCCAAAGTGTTGAACTTGGTTCAAACCTTGGAAGCTTCACTTTTTTTTTATAATAAGTGTGAATGGTCATGGATTGAAGGTAAGAGAGAAAGATCACTTGTTTAGGTTTCCATAGCTCCCTAAGCTGTTCTTGTTCTTCTCCTTCATGGTTTTCATGTTGTAATTTTTTCTCAATTTAGTCTGTTTGAGTATCACTAGAAAAAGGCAAACATGGTGAGGTTTGTAAAAAAAAAGTCAATGAGTGGAAAAAGACAATGAGCTAGACTTGGAGAAACAGTCATAGTTATCTCAGAAATTCTTTGAATATATTTCTGTTTTGTGTCATGATCATATGGAAATTTTCTTGCAAGTTGGGTTAACACTTTGCTGTTTAAAGCTAGGTTGATTCCTAGTTAAGTTCAGATTAGTTTAGAATTTGGACTTGTCCCAAATAGAATTGGATAAATCTTAGGGAGAATTGGTGATTGTAACCTATTAAAAAGATATTGAAATTCCATCAAAGTTGTGATGGAGACTGGATGTAGGCTACATTGCACTAGGCAGCTGAACTAGGATATATTTGTGACAATTTATCCTCTCATCTCTATTTCTGATTTTGCACTATAGAAGACAAAATAAAAGTATTTTCTACCTAGTCAAGAGACAAAATCTCAATATCTCTTGTATTTCCATAACATAAAGCAAGTATACAAAATAAAGAAAAAAGGGGTCAAGATTTAACCCCCCTTTTCTTATCCACTGGTAACCATCAGTCTGGATGGATGACAACAAGTAGGCTAGCATGCCCAAATTGTATGAAATAAACTAAGGCACTCCTATTAAAAAATGGGAGAAAGCCATTATGGTTTGAATATCACTAATAATTCTTACCAAATAATCACATGTTTAGAAGAAATAGGAATGTATTCTTTAAGAATAGGATTGAGAGATCAAAACCTCTGTCAAGATTAACTGGAGAGCAAATATGGGATATAGTTCAAAATTATGATAAGATAAGTGATGTTAAGCAACTTGAGATAGAAAGGTATATAAGTACGTATAATTGGACCCAAAGAAGCATATTTTGGGATTTGCTTTATTTGGCGTGGTAATTTAATCAGTTCTGGTAGGTAGACAATGAGAAATTTGAAAAATGTGAACAATGGGCTGATTTTTTAGCCTAATGAGGATTAAAAAACCTACCCTAAATCAAGTTAAAAAAAACCTTTTTAACCCTACCATCGGAAAATTTTAACCATCCCCTCTCTTTTAACCTTAATTACACTTCCTTCTAATCCAAATCCCCTCTCTAGTGCCGTCATCTCCCGCCGTTACCAACCTCGAGTGCTATATTAAGAACAAACATCTCATTTGCATGAAGAACAAACATCTCATTTGCGTTAAGAACAAACATCTCATTTATATGAAGAACAAACATCCCATTTATATTAAGAATAAACATCTCATTTGCATGAAAAATAAACATCCACATGCGTATATAAAACTTCCATTGCAAACCTTCTCACAGCATCGATATGCACATCCAGCATGTTGCTGTAGACATAGCTATTTGGATCCATACTGTGCGGTGTTGTGAGGTTCATGGCAAAGATGGCGGAGGAAGGAAGGAAGGAAGAAGCGAGAACCGCCATGAAATCTTGTGGTCGAGGCTGTGGGAGGCAAGAACGGAGTGGAGATTCTGCATGGCTTTGAACAATGTGTTGGTGTCGAGGTGGTCGTCGTTGTTGTCAACAGTGGTGGTGAGTTACAACGGTGGTAAAGGAGAGGGCTACGGGGTGCACGGTCAGCACGCGGATGGGCAGCGCGAAGGATGACACACGGGGTTGCTGTGGAGCGATCGGACATTCGCGGAGATGCTTGGGTGGTGTCAGTGGAGATTGGGCAGCGTCGACTGAAGGGAAAGTGAAGCGGCACCTAGGTGCCTCTGCAGGCCGGTGATGGCAAATAGAGAAGAGAGATAAGCGTGATAAGTGGGTGTACTGCTAATCCTTTTTTTAAATTTTGAAATTTGAAATTAAAAATAATTAATTAATGATCTTATTTATGATTTTAATTCCATTTTCTTTTTTTACTCTATTGTTCACATTGTTTACTATTCTTATGGTCTCCCTGTACTTTTTCTAATTTAATTCATCATAACCTTGATGTGATGTATATTGAGAAGAATGTATTTGATAATATATTTAATATTGTATGGCATGGACATCAAAGGGAAGACTAAAGATACTGCAAAGGCTAGAATGGATTTGTTATTATACTATAAACAAAAAAGTTTAGAATCGCCAAAACAAAAATAGAGGTAAAATTGTAAAACACAAAGCAAACAACATATTTACTCTCTAATAAAAAAGAGAGCAATATGTGAATGGGTGAAGGAGTTAAGGATGCCTGATGGATATGTTTCAAATTTAGACAGATGTATAGACATGGAAGAAGGCAAGTTACATAGAATAAAAAGTCATGATTGTCATGTATTTATGGAACATTTACTCCCAATTGCTTTTAGTTCATTGCCAAAGCAAATATGGAAACCTATAATAGAGTTAAACAATTCTTCAGGGATTTGTGCTCAACATCGTTACGAGAAGATGTTCTTAATAAGTTTGAAGAAAATATTCTAATTGTGCTATACAAGTTAGAACTTATTTTTTCTCCTGAATTTTTTTATTCAATTGAACATCTACTTATTCGTTTGCCATTTGAAGTAAGGATGTACACGGCCCGATCTGACCCGAAGACCCAACTCAGGTCCGAAAGTTTTGGGGCATATTGGCCCGGACTCGAAGTGGCCCGAGACCAACCTAGAAAAAAATAATGAAACCAAAAGGAGGCATGAAACTGGGACCGAGCATAGCTCGGGTCACCCGGCCCGGCCCAGTGAGTATCATTATGTGAACTTTTCATGCTAGCCTAGGGGACGCATTCAGTTCACGCAATACATAAGCCTCAGTGCCTCACTGCCTCTGACCCTCTGTGCCTCACAAGCCTTCTCCCTAAATGGCACCGTTGCCGAGGAGTTGCAAACGTGTGCCTTGTTATTGGTTATTGTACATATGTAAATATTGTGAATAACTTGATTTTTGGATTGCTTGTTAGTTTTTGCTAGTTTTGGATCTTTGTTTTATTATCTCTTGTTAGCTTTTGTTTCTTATTTTCTATTTTCATCATGAATATTCACTTTGGCTATGAGTTTGGTTACAATTATGTTATAGTAAATGAAAGCTTCAATAAAAATGTGCATCAAGGATGGAACAATCAAGATTGGGAGGAGCCAAAAGCTTATGGACAACCTTCTTGGCAACAACCTCCTCCGATCTTATATAGGTATAACTCCAATCCTAATGTATACCAATCTAAATGATGTGGTGGTTCTTGTTGTACGTGTCACCAACCACCACCACATGCCTATGGACCACCTCCTCAACATAGCCTTCAACCATACTCACAAGCCCCTTTTTGCCAAATTCCCTCCTATGACCCTCATCCATCATATAACCAATCACCCTTACCTCATCCTTGTGACCATTATGTAAGAAAATTCATAGAGCCACCACAATTCAAACATGAACACTCCCAAGAATCATACATTCCACACACACTACTTCATACCCTTACCAAGAAAAACTACCTTCCTATTATGAACCCTTTCTCTAAAATAATGTACCCTCCTATTCACCCCAAACCCCAATAGATGACTCTCTCACCTTGCTACTTCAAGGGCAAAGAAAAATGTAAAGGGAGACACTACAATTTGTGGCTACCTTAACCGAGGTAGTAAACCGATTAGCCTCCTATTGTTTGAGCACTCAACGAACTCCCATGGCTACATGTGGAGAAACAATTGAAGAGCATAGCATGAAGGAAAGATTAGAAAATCCAGTGGAGAATGAGGATTTTGATTTTGTGTTAGAACAATTGGAGGAACCTATGATTATTGAAGAAAAGGAAGAAGTGGTGGAAGATTTAGGAGATGCAGAACCTCCATGGGAACTTAAAGTTATAAAAAACTCCTCCAAGAAGATTGAAGTTGATGTTGAGGAGGAACGTGTACAACCTCCAAGGCATATTCCATATGAAGACTTGGAAGGAATGGAGCAAGAATTGAGTTTCCTTGGTGATGAAGATCAAGCATCAAACCTTCTTGGTGGTAAATCCTTTGAACTTGAAGAACCTTCTCCCGGCAAGATAGAAAGCGATGTGGAGGTAAATTTCTCTCATCCTCCTATTTATGATTTGAGTAAGGGAAAGGAGTTAGATAAAAGTGATGAACAAAGAATTGAAATTAAGTGATCTTGTGAGGGGCTTAGAAAAAGGAGGATGGGATATGCTTTGTCAAGATCCTTGGAAGTTCCTTTGCCTAGGTTGTCATCTAATTCTACATTTGAGTGGGTGAAATTTACCTCTATTAGCTTCATTGTCCCACTCGAATATGGCTTGCTTGAAATGGATGGTCAACTTAGGAAACTTTTTGGGATGAAGCATAAGAGAAGGATGTTACGTGGTTGGCGTTCCAAATCAAGGCTCATTTTGGTTGAGACTTCAAGGATTAAATACAAGGGTTGGACTAGTGCTTAAGTAGGTGGGTCTAGAAGGATGTTTAGTCACTTCATTGAGAATTTATCTTGCTTGCCACCCGTGTGGAATAATGATGATCAACTTGAAGATGGGTGTAGAAACGAGATATGGGATCCGGAAATATATGAGGATCAAATTTGGGAGCCCTTAGCTTGTGAAGCACTCCATCAAAGCTTGGAGGCATTAATTTTGAGGAATGGAGCTTATTGGAAGTCCAAGCATTGGTGGATGTTCAAGGATGGATTCAAGCACAAGCCACCTTGATGAGGAGCTCCCCATAAGTCCAACTTAAGGACAATAAACAAAAGTGCTAGGTGGGAGACACCCTACTATGGTAAAATCTTTTTATTTTTTTGTAAATATTGGTAAAATTAGTTTAATTTCATATTTAGATTGATTGTTGAGTTTAGTTGGTAGTCTAGTGTGTTAAATAAGGTTTTATGGTGTTTTGGTAGCTATTTGGAGGTTTGGAATGCTTAGTTTGGTGCAGGAACATGGAAAATTTTGAAAAATAGAGTACCAACCTGCACGCGTACGCGTGCCTCACGCGTACGTGTGCCCCAAACATTCTCGACCATCCACGCGCACGCGTCACCTACACGTACGTGTGGATTGTAAGTTCTCCTCTATACCTTTACCCAAGAGTTGTGCCAGAAGTGTGTCAGGCACAAGTCAACCCACGCGTACGCATACCTCACGTGTACGAGTCGACGCTCTCAATAACCCACCACGCGTACGCGTCGCTTCCATTTCACCTCACCCATGCACATGCGTCACTTCACGCGTACGCGTGGCTCACCTTGTCTCAACATTCTTCTTTCTCATCTTCTTTCCATTTCTTTTCTTCTCCTTTCTTCTTCCCTTCTCTTACCCCTCATCCAGCACTACAAAACACCAACTATAACCATTTATTTTAGTTAGTTAGTTAGTTGTTTAGTTAGTTTAATTCTCATCTCATTTTCTCTTTTTCTTTAATAAATGTTTGATTATTAATCTTGTTTACTGATAATTGCTGCTGATCATGGATGAGATGTTAGTTTAACATCATTTTTGTTAATTTTCATTGTTGGATTCTCTGTTGAGGTTACAAGTCATTACTTGGTTTTGAATTTTTCATGCTTAACTTTTGTGGATACCAAATGAATGACTTTGCCTTTAGAGCTTGTTAAATCTTTTTGAATTACATGATTTGGCCACCATGTGATTTGAACTCTTTTCTTTGAATAGATAATTTTTTTATGGATGTTGTGCATTTGTCTCCATGCATTGTGTTTCATAATCATATGCATCCGTGTTATATACTTGCTTGAATGCTTTCATGCTTCTTTATTGCTTGTTGGGTTGTTTTAACCTACAAGTTAAAAGTATTTCAAGCACACTAGAATGAGTGAAGTGCATGCTCCTTTTTGTATAATTTGTGACATAGCTTTTTATGCTAGCGTGTGTTCTACTGCATGCATCTTAGAGTTCACACGCCTATTTTTCATCAATGTCACACCAATTCACTCACTTCATTCTAGTGATTTACCTCATTCCAATAATTTACGCTTTCTTGCTCTTGTATTTTCTCATTTTACGATGTTATTCTCTGTTTTTCATGCATGATGCACTACAAGCAAAAATGGAAGCGGGAGAAAAAAACACACAGCAACCGGTTGATCCGCCTGTGGAAGGTGGCAATCTAGAGAGTCATCGTACCCCTTGCTCATTTTTGTATGTACCGAGGACGGTGCAAACTTTTAAGTGTGGAGAGGTTGTCCTACCAATCGGCGTTTTTGGGTGACAAGATTCTAATTCCAACGCTTTTGCATTTCATTTTTTAGGTCTTTTAGGATTTTTAGGTGCATTTTCTTATTTTGCATAGATATATATAATAAGCATAGTCAAAACATGATATTTTCCAAGGAATTTATCTTTAGGACATCCCAATTGGTTTGAGTGAAAACTTTTCATAGAACTTGCTTGAATGATATCTTGTGGAACATGTTTTGAGCTAAGAACACAAGTATGTGAGTTTTGCGCCTAATAGTGTGGTTATATCTTATAACCACTTATTTCCCTTCTTGTGTGCATTATTCTCTTCCTATGATTGTAATCTTTGATTTGTTTGATTCTTTATGTCTATTATTCCTTGTATACATGTATTTATATGAATGAGGCCATCATTTCAATTAGCTTACTTACCCAAATAGCCTTTCCTTTTATCTTCCTTTGTTAGCCAACTTTGAGCCTACGATTAACCCACTTGTTCTGAGTATTAGCACATTACAAGCCTTAAAGCGAAAAATAATAAATGTTCTTCATTTGGATCTTTGATTAGCTTTGGCTAATGAGTGTGTATCATTCAAGTGTGGGGAAACTTAGGGCATTGGTTGAGAAAAGCTGTGTGTTGTATTTTTGTTGAAAATATTGGGAATTGGATACATACTCATGTGTTAATTAAATGTAAAACCATATGCATTGATACTTTTGTACATCTTTTATTGCAAAAAGAAAAAAAATTAGAAAAGAAAAAAATATACATATACAAAAGAAAAAAAAATATAGAAAGAAAAGAAAAAGGAAAAGAAAAGAAATAAAAGGGGACAAAATGCCCCAAAGTGAAGCTCAATAATAATCAAGGCATATGAGTTGTGATAAAAAAGAGAATGCATGAGTATGTGAAAAAGTGAAGAATGGGTAGTTAGGTTAGTTTAGAAATTGTATAGGTTGTCATAGGTTAGGTGGGATGTTTAAGTTGATCAAAGATTCAAATTTTCTAGTCCACTTAACCAAATATACAATCCTACCTTGACCCTAGCCCTATTACAACCTATGGAAAAGACCTCATGATATTTGTATGCATGCATGAGATAATTGTTGATTGTTAGATGAAAAACAAATCTTGGAAAGCATGACAAGGGGAGAATTGAGTGAATCAACCCTAAACACTTGAGCGACTAGAGTGCAAACACTTCCAGTGAGGGTTCGATTGCTCAATTACATGTTTTCACCTAGAATCATCACTTTTCTTGCAAGTTTATAAAATCTTTAATAACTCAATTCATTTGTGGTTTGGCTTGGTTGTTAATACCTTTAGCCCTTATGCTTGTATTGGTTTTCTTGGGGATTGATTTATTTTGACCAAGAAATTGCATTCATTTTGATAGATCGCATTTAGATAGGTTGCATTTAGGTAGTTTACATTGAATAGATGATAGTACCCTTTTCCTCTTTCTTGGTTAAGCATGAGGACATGCTTGGTTTAAATGTGGGGAGATTTGATGCGCCACTATTTCGTGGTATATTTTGTGCTTAATTTAGGTGGATTTTATCCACTTTTCCCACATTTATTCAATGAAATAGCATGGTTCCATGATTGTTTCCTAAATTGTGCTTAAGTGTAAAAACATGCTTTTTAGGCCCGTAATTGGTTGATTTTAACTCACCCTTGATTCCACTAGATGCCATGATGTGTTTGTTAGTGATTTCAGGATGGAAAGGCTAGGAATGGATTAAAGGGATGAAGAGAAAAAGCATGCAAGTGGAGAAATCATAGAAAATCAAGGATTTGGGATGCTGAGAGCGACGCACAAGCACAGCAGACGCGCACGCGTGGAATGTGAAGTCGCATGGTGACGTGTACGTGTATATGACGCGTACGCGTAGATAGAAAATTGTCAAGCGACGTGTACGCGTGACCCACGTGTACGCGTCGATGCTCACACATGACCTCATTAAAGTGAATCCGCTGTGGGCGATTTATGGGCTTCCCAGGCCCAAATGTAACTCACTTCAGATGCTATTTAAACCAAGGATTCAAGGAGAATCAACATCTTTAGTCATAGTTTAGTTTAGTTAAGGCTTTAGTTAGCTTCTAGAGAGGGAAGTTCTCTTTTCTCTCTAGAATTAGGATTAGGTTAGATTAGAATTTCTTAGATCTAGGGTAAATTCTTGCTTTGATTTACTTTTCCTTTATCAATTATTGTTCCTCTACTTGTCCTCTCTCTAATTTTGTACTTTACTCCTTATAATTCTTTACTTTTATGTTGATGCACTCTTGTTCCTCTATTTCTCTTTTAATGCAATTTATGTTTCTTGTTCCTTTATTGTTGATTTGATTTGTTGTTGTTAATTTCCTTGCAATTAGTAGTTGTAGATCTACTTTTCTTGCAATTTGATTTTACTTTCCTTTTTATTCCTTCCAAGTGTTTGAGAAAATGCTTGGTTGGATGCTAGAGTAGATTTTTCTCCTCTTGGCCTTGGTTGAGTAATTAGTGACTCTTGATGTTATCTAATGCTTTTGTTGATTGATTTGAATTCTACTAAAGCTAGTCTTTCCTTAAAAGTTGACTAGGACTTGAGGAATCAAATTGATGTATCCACTTGACTTTCCATCATAGTTAGAGGTTGACTAAGTGGGAGAAATGGACAATTGATATCACAATTGAGGAGGATAATGAGGATAGGACTTCTAGTTCTCATATACCTTGCCAAGAGCCTTCTTAGTTATTAGTTTAATTCTCTTGCCATTTATCTTTCTTGTCTCTATTCAAAACCCCAAATATACATGTCCCACAACCAATAGCAAGAACAATTCCCTGCAATTCCTTTGAGAGACGATCTGAGATTTGAATACTTCGGTTTATATTTTTAGGGGTTTGTTACTTGTGATAACCGAGTTTTTGCATGAAAGGATTTTAGTTGGTTTAGAAACTATACTTGCAACGAGGATTTATTTGTGAATTCTTTACCAACCAAAAATCCATTCATCACCCACCCTCAGAGCTCAGTCTCCTCTCAGCCCTTCCCTGCAGACCCTGACGACGACACCGCTAGTTTTTTCAGTGCATCTCTCTCTGTGCCTCTCACCAACCGTCCTGTCTCTCAATAGCACCGTGACGGTTCCAGTCACCGCTCCCTATCCTTGGAGTCACAATGGTGGTGCATTGCTTCTCGGCTCTCAGTGACGACGTCTCTCTCAACGATTACAACTGCAAACAGCAACGGAGCTTCTTTGACCCCAAGCACCGTTGACGATTGGATTTTTGACGGTTTAGAATTTCACAAATGAAATCTCGTTGGAGTATAGTCTCTAAACCAACAATAATCCTCTCATACAAAAATTTGTTTGTCACAAGTACAAACCCCTAAAATCTATAAACCGAAGTATTTAAACCTCGGGTCGTTCTCCCTAGGATTTATAATAAAGTGTCTTGTTATTGGTTGTGAGTTATATTTGGGGTTTTTAAGATTTTAGACAAGAAATATAAATGGCAAAGAAAATAAACTAACAACTAGCAAAGCTCTTGGCAAGATATGAGAACTAGAAGTCCTATCCTAGTTATCCTCCTCAATTGTGATGGCAAATTGTCCATTGCTCCCACTTAGTCAACCTCTAACCATGGAGGAAAGTCAAGTGGATGAATCAATTTGATTCCTCAAGTCCTAATCAACTCCTAAAGGAAAGACTAGCTTTAGAGGCATTCAAATCAATTAGCAACTTCTAATTATCAACCAACAAAAGAATTAGATAACTCAAGAGTCACTAATTACTCAACCAAAGCCAAGAGGAACAAAAGATACACTAAAATCCCACCAAGCATTTCATCAAACACTTGGAAGGCACAAAAGAAAAGCAAAGCAAATTGACAACAAGAAGGGAATCTAACAACAATTATTGAAAGAAATTAACAACCACAATCAAAAGAAACACAATTATTATGAATTACCTTGAATTGAATTGAGAAAAAGTAGAAGGAACAATACTAGATCTACAACAAAATATAAGAACAACATAAAAGAAATTACACCAAAAGAGTAGGAGAAGAATGAATGTAACTACAAGGAATTGAGAAGATAGAAGTAGAAGAAGATGAATCTAAATCTAGATCTAAGAACTAAACCTAATCCTAGTCCTAATTCTAGAGAGAAGTGAGAGCTTCTCTCTCTAGAAACTAGTTCTAACTACTTCTAAAACTAATTATCTATCTAATGATCCCCTAGTTAGTCTATGGGTGTGAATGTATGTCAACCCCCTTCAATCCCTGGCTCTTATATGCATTTTGGCGCCAAAGTTGGTTGCTGAAACCTTCCAAAATCGCCAGGCACGTGTTATATTAATGAAGTCATGTGCCACCATCGGCGCGTGAGCGCACGGTACGCGTGCGCGTCCGTGTCCTGTTTCGCAATGTGCGCGCGAGCGCCTTGTGCGCGTGCGCGTGCATGACCTGGATCAATTCTTTGGCTTTTTGTGCTTCCCCCCACTTGTATGCTTCCTTCCTTGCTTCCTTTGATCCATGCCTAGCCTATTTCAACCTGAGATTACTAGCAAACACATCAAGGCATCTTATGGAATCAAAGAGAAACTAGAATTCATCAAAATAAGGCTCAAAAAGCATGTTTTTACACTTAAGCACGAATATGGGAGAGATAACAAAACCATGCTAATTCATAGACTAAATGTGACAAAAGGCTATCAAGATATTCTGAATTCAATGCAAAACAAACCGTCAATTTGGGGTTTGTCAACCCTCAAGGCCTAAATGACGATGGCGACAACAACTGCTTCTGTCGCTGGTCTGCTTCTCTTCTCCAGCCCATGATCAAGTCCAGTTCAGGTAAATTATATGTTTTGAATTTCTGATTAGGGATTTGGTTACTAGAATTTCTGATTAGGGATTTGAATAATGGAATTTATGATTAGGAATTTAGAGTTCTGATTATTGGAAATTTGGAATTCCTTATTAAAATTGCTTCTCTTCTGAAATTTGAGATTTGGTTATTAAAAGTTCTGATTAGGTAATTTGAAATTTGTTTCTCTCCTCTTCCTGTTAGTGCATGGTTCTGTTTTTGTTCTTCCTGAGTTCCTGTTAGTGTTTTGATTAAGGCTTTATAATATTGATTAATTTTGTTCTTCCTGAGTTCCTGTTAGTGTCAATCATCCAAACCCCTTTTCATGTATATAAAAAAATGTTAAGTCGTGTCCTACACCAGACTTAGATGATGGTTAATCTGATGGATGGGATATATTGATTTATTATATATATGGAATTAAAATTGATGAGATGTTGTGTAAATACTAATATTTAAAGCCATTTGCATCCAAGTTATGTAGCTGAATTGATATCAAGAAGAAGATACATGTAAAAAAATGTGAATATTCCTGTAAAGAGATTTTCAAAGAAAAAATACTATGAATTGTTAAACTGTACTGATTATAAATTTTGATTATTGAAATTTATGAATTTTGATTAGAATTTCTTATTAAGAATTTTCATTATTATTCTAATTAAGTCTTTATTATTCTTCCTGTTAGTGTTTTTTTCTTTGTGTTAGTGTTTTGTTCGGATTTTGTTCTAATGTTGCTGAACTTCTGATATGTTGCTGAGTACTGCTGAATTTATTCTTGATTTTGTTTGTTTAGGATATGAACAATGGGAGGAGGAGATAATTGTGAAATAATGGTTGGAGATTTAGAGATTTTTATATGCTAAAGACCTGGTTTTCACCCGGTTTATATTCGATTTTCACCCGACCCGAAGGTGTGTAGGTTTCATCGGGTCTAGGGCCAGGTTAGGGTTGATAAACTAGGCCCGGTATATATTTTGGTTTGGGTTTGGGTTAGGTCAAACCTAGTGTGGCCTAGCCCATGTACACCCCTTATTTGAAGCATTACTTGGTGGTCCTGTGCAATATAGATAGGTGTATCCTATTGATAAGTACTTTAGTCACACTTTTATATTTATTCTCAAATTTTTTTCTTATTGTTTTAAGTCAATTGTTTGTTATTTAATTTTTATGATTTTTTTATGATAGGTTTCTCCATCATTTTAAGAAAAAGGTCAAGAACAAAGCACATGTTGAAGGATCTATAATTGAATCATGTAAAACCTGCAAAATTAATAAGTAATTAGCCAATAAATTAATAATTAATTAGAGAAATTAGAAATATGAATTTTATAGTTTAATGAGATAGAATTAATCTAAACATGAATTTTAACACCAATTTTAAAAAATTTGGCTCAAGATTGGGCTGAATGGGCCAAACTAGGCCCAACCCATTTCAGCCCACACTTAAATAAACTTTAGCATTCTTCCCCTCCCACAAAGAATGGGGAAAGAACACATGAAGAACACAAACCCTCACTCCCAAGTTTCAATTCCTTATAACTTTTTATCCGGAGCTCCGATCACTATTTGCGGCTACGCGACCACCGCAACAAGCTCTACAAGACCCATCCAACAATTTTGTAGGTAAGTCTCATTCTCATTCCAAGATGCTCATCTCTTAATTTTGAAAATTAATGAGTGCATGTGTTGATATTTGGTTAAATCTTGATGTTTAGGATCATATTTACCTTGAGAATGTGCTGGGTCTTGCTTTGTCATTCCATTGCTAAGTTGGGAAATGTTTAATCCTTTTTAAGTTATCTAATTAGTAAATTCTATGGTAATTTTATTGTTATTTCGTGAAATTAGTTTGGATTGTGTACTTTGGAAACAAATTGGTGGTGTTGGAGACTTGGTATTGGACTCTGGGGAGTTGGAGACCCATTTGGTGAGACTTTGAAATCTTGGGTGTTATGAAATGGTGACAAATTGTGACGTTCCAGGTTTCACGGAAAATCGGCCAAGGTATGGTTTTGGTTTCTCGTAGATAATATATAATGTCGTGTGAAAACATAGGCTAGTTGACCATAAATTAGGTTGAAGCATGTATGTATGTTAGGAGTTAGTAATCTTAATAAATGCCGCGCTATCTTGAAAAGGGTTGTTGATTGGTGATTATGTTGAGGAATGATGAGAATAACTATTGAGAATTGTGAATTGTGATAGTTGATGAGGATATTGAATGATGATGTTGATGATAGTAGGATGACTTGTGAATTATGTTGCATTTGTTTGTGAAATTGTATATGATAAAAATGCTAAGAATTAGGTATTTGCATGTGATAGAAGAGATGGAATAGGTATAAGATTGTTTTGTACACGATTAGTGCTAACTTGGGGTGTGAGTTATCGGTTTTTGAAAGAAATTTGGTGAAAATAAAAGTTTTAGATTTGTTGAGAAAAATTAATTTTTGACTAAACTTTGGCAAGCCATAACTTGGCTTCCGAACCCCTAAATTCTTGCAAACTTATTTCATATGAAAATTGGGTCTGTGAAGTTTATGCCATTCAAAGAACGGATGAAAAATGCTTTAAAACAAGAAAGTTGTGCGTGGTGCACGAAATTGTGATCTCAATGGCGCCAACAACTTGGTATGCACAATTGTAATCTCAACTCTTTTTCACAACTTCGCACAACTAACTAGCAAGTGCACTGGGTCATCCAAGTAATAAACCTTACGTGAGTAAGGGTCGATCCCATGGAGATTGTCGGCTTGAAGCAAGCTATGGTCATTTTATAAATCTCAGTCAGGCGGATTCAAATGGTTATGATGTTTTGATAATTAAAAGATAAATAAACATAAAATAAAGATAGAGATACTTATGTAATTCATTGGTGGGAATTTCAGATAAGCGTATGGAGATGCGTTATTCCTTCTGAATCTCTGCTTTCCTACTGTCTTCATTCAATCATTCATACTCCTTTCCATGGTAAGCTGTATGTAGGGGGATCACCGTTGTCAATGGCTACCGTCCATCCTCTTAGTGAAAATGGTCCAGCTACGGATTACGTAGGGCTAATCATCTGTCGGTTCTTGATTGTGTCGGAATAAGATCCAATGATCCTTTTGCACACTGTCACTGCACCCAGCACTCGCGAGTTTGAAGCTCGTCACAGTCATCCCATCCCAGATCCTACTCGAAATACCACAGACAAAGTTTAGACTTTTTGGATCTCAAGAATGCTGCCAATTGATTCTAGCTTATACCATGAAGACTCTGATCTCACAGAATGGAAGGCTCTGTTGTCAGGAGAGGCAACCATGCATCGTGGACTAGGAGGCCAAGAGATACACACCCAAGCTATAGCATGTAGAACGGAAGTGGTTGTCAGGCACGCGTTCATAAGGGAGAATGATGATGAGGGTCACAGATCATCACATTCATCAGGTTAAAGTGTGAGTGAATATCTTAGAATGAGAATAAGCTTGAATTGAATAGAAGAACAATAGTACTTTACATTAATACTCGAGGAACAGCAGAGCTCCACACCTTAATCTATGGTGTGTAGAAACTCCACCATTGAAAATACATAATTGATGAAGGTCCAGACATGGCCGAATGGCCATGCCTCTCAAATAACATGAAACAATCGAAAAAGGATTCAAAGACCTAATCCCAAGATCAAGGATGATCAAAAGATGTGAGTTCAATAGTAAAAGGTCCTATTTATACTAAAACTAGTTACTATGATTACAGAAATGAGTAAATGATGCAGAAATCTACTTCTGGGCCCACTTGGTGTGTGCTTGGGCTGAGCATTGAAACTTTTATGTGTAGAGACTTTTCTTAGAGTTAAACGCCAGTTTGAGCGTTTAACTGCAGCTTCTATCCTGTTTCTGGCGTTTAACGCCAGAATAGGACAGGAAGTTGGCGTTTGAACACCAATTTGCGTCATCAAAACTCGAGCAAAGTATGGACAATTATATATTGCTGGAAATCCCAGGATGTCTAATTTCCAACGCAATTGAGAGCGCGCCATTTGGGTTTTTGTAGCTTTAGAAAATCTATTTCGAGTGCAGGGAGGTCAGAATCCAACAGCATCAGCAGTCCTTTTTCAGCCTCTGAATCAGATTTTTGCTCAGGTCCCTCAATTTCAGCCAGAAAATACCTGAAATCACAGAAAAATACACAAACTCGTAGTAAAGTCCAGAAATGTGAATTTTGCTTAAAAACTAATAAAAATATACTAAAAAATAGCTAGATCCTACTAAAAACTATCTAAAAATAATACAAAAAAGCGTATAAATTATCCACTCATCACAACACCAAACTTAAATTGTTCCTTGTCCCCAAGCAAATGAAAACAAAATATGATAAAAAGAAGAGAATATACAATGAATCTCACAATATCAATGAAACTTAGTCCCAATTAGATGAGTGAGACTAGTAGCTTTTTGCTTCAGAACAGTTTTGGCATCTCACATTATCCTTTGAAGTTCAGAATGATTGGCATCCATAGGAACTCAGAATTTTAGATAGTTTTATTAATTCTCCTAGTTCAGTATGTTGATTCTTGAACACAGCTACTTTATGAGTCTTGGCCGTGGCCCTAAGCACTTTGTTTTCCAGTATTACCACCGGATACATAAATGCCACAGACACATAACTAGGTGAACCTTTTCAGATTGTGACTCAGCTTGCTAGAGTCCCTAGTTAGAGGTTTCCATAGTTCTTAAGCACACTCTTTTTGTTTTGGATCACGACTTTAACCACTCAGTCTCAAGCTTTTCACTTGGACCTTCATGCCACAAGCACATGGTTAGGGACAGCTTGATTTAGCCGCTTAGGCCAGGATTTTATTCCTTTAGGCCCTCCTATCCATTAATGCTCAAAGCCTTGGATCCTCTTTACCCTTGCCTTTTGGTTTAAAGGGATATTGGCTTTTTCTGCTTGCTTTTTCTTTCTTCTTTCTTTTATTTTTCGCAAAATTTTTTTTCGCAAGCTTTGCTTCTACTTCACTGCTTTTTCTTACTTCAAGAATCAATTTTATGATTTCTTTTCTTTCTTTTCGCCATTCTTTTTTTTTTTCGCAAGCTTTGTTATTCACTGCTTTTTCTTGCTTCAAGAATCAATTTCATGATTTTTCAGATTATCAATAACATTTTTCTTTGTTCATCATTCTTTCAAGAGCCAACAATTTTAACATTCATAAACTTCACTATCAAAAATATGCAT
>NC_029780.3:95054631-95076755 GCF_000817695.3 Arachis duranensis
GTAATCCAAGTACTTCTTGTTCTTTTGTAATTAGGCACATTTTTCATTTAAGAGAGGTGAAGGATTCATGGAATTATTCATAGCTTTAAGACATAGACACTAGACACTAATGATCTTGTAATGAAGACACAAACATAAAGCATCAAATTCGAAAAATAGAAAAATAAGAATAAGAAAATTAAAGAACGGGTCCACCTTAGTGATGGCGGCTAGTTCTTCCTCTTGAAGATCTAATGGAATGCCTGAGCTCTTCTATGTCTCTTCCTTGCCTTTGTTGCTCCTCCCTCATAGCTCTTTGATATTCTCTAATCTCATGGAGAATGATGGAGTGCTCTTGGTGCTCTACCCTTAGTTGGTCCATGTTGTAACTCAAGCCTTCCAAAGAGGTGTTGAGTTGCTCCCAATAGTTATATGGAGGAAAATGCATCCCTTGAGTTGCTCTTGTTGAGGTCCATGAGTGGGCTCTCTTGTTTGTTCCATCCTTTTCTTAGTGATAGGCTTGTCTTCTTCAATGAGGATGTCTCCTTCTATGGCAATCCCAGCCGAATTGCATAGGTGACAAATGAGATAAGGAAAGGCTAACCTTGCCAAAGTAGAGGACTTGTCAGCCACCTTGTAAAGTTCTAGAGGTATGATCTCATGAACTTCCACTTGCTCTCCAATCATGATACTATGGATCATGATGGCCCAATCTACAGTCACTTCAGATCGGTTGCTAGTAGGAATGATGGAGCGTTGGATGAACTCCAACCATCCTCTAGCCACAGGCTTAAGGTCCGGTCTTCCCAATTGAACCGGTTTGCCTCTTGAGTCTCTTTTCCATTGAGCTCCTTCCACACATATGTCCATGAGGACTTGATCCAACCTTTGATCAAAGTTGACCCTTCTAGTGTAGAGGCATGCGTTTTCTTGCATCATTGGCAAGTTGAACGCCAACCTTACATTTTCTGGACTGAAATCTAAGTGTTTTCCCCGAACCATTGTAAGCCAAATTTTTGGATTCAGGTTCATACTTTGATCATGGTTCCTAGTGATCCATGCATTGGCATAGAACTTTTGAGCCATTAAGACTCCGACTTGTTGAATGGGGTTGGTGAGAACTTCCCAACCTCTTCTTTGGATCTCATGTCGGATCTCCAGATACTCATTCTTCTTGAGCATGAAAGGAACCTCAGGGATCACTTTCTTCTTTGCAAAAACTTCATAGAAGTGGTCTTGATGGACCTTTGAGATGAATCTCTCCATCTCCCATGACTCGGAGTTGGAAGCAATTGCCTTCTCTTTCCTCTTTCTAGAGGTTTTTCTAGCCTTAGGTGCCATAAATGGTTATGAAAAAATAAAAAGCAATGCTTTTACCACACCAAACTTAAAAGGTTTGCTCGTCCTCGAGCAAAAAAAGAAAGAAAGAAGGGAAGAAGTGAAAAATAGAGGAGATGGAGGGTGGTATGTGGTTTGGCCAAGGGGTAGAAGTAATGTTGGTAATGTGTGAAAATGAATGAGTGTGGAGGGGTTTATATAGGAGTGTGGGGGAGAGGGAGAGAGAGGTGGGGTAGGTGGGGATCCTGTGAGATCCACAGATCCTGAGAGGTCAAGAACTTCTCATCCCTGCTCCATTTAGGCATGCAAAACGCCCTTAGAGTGCAATTCTGGCATTTAACGCCAGACTGCTGCCTGTTTCTGGCGTTAAACGCCAGCTTTTATACCTTTCCTGGTGTTTATTGTCAAGTTGTAGCCTGTTTCTGGCGTTAAATGCCAGTCTAGTACTTCTTTCTGGCGTTAAATGCCTAGAATGGTGCCAGACTGGGTGTTTAATTCCTATCCTGCTACCTTTACTGGCGTTTAAACGCCAGTAAGTTTTTCCTCCAGGGTGTGCTGTTTTTAATATTGTTTTTTATTTTGCTTTGATTTTTCCAGTTGTTTTTGTGACTCCACATGATCATCAACCTAAAGAAAATATAAAATAACATAAATAAATAAAAATTGGGTTGCCTCCCAATAAGCGCTTCTGTCAATAGCTTGATAGTGGGCTCTCATGGAGCCTCACAGATAATCAGAGATGTTTGGGGCCTCTCAACACCAAACTTAGAGTTTGGTTGTGGCCTCCCAACACCAAACTTAGAGTTTAAATGTGGGGGCTTTATTTGACTCTGTATTGAGAGAAGTTTTTCATGCTTCTTCTCCATGTGTACAGAAGGAGAACCTTGAGTCTTGAATACAAGGTAGTCCTCATTCAATTGAAGGACCAACTCTCCTCTGTCAACATCAATCACAGCTTTTGCTGTGGCTAGGAAAGGTCTGCCAAGAATGATGGATTCATCCTCATCTTTCCCAGTGTCTAGGATTATGAAATCAGCAGGGATGTAAAGGCCATCAACCTTCACTAGCACGTCCTCTACTAGTCCATAAGCCTGTTTCATTGATTTGTCTGCCATCTCTAGTGAGACTCTTGTAGCTTGTACCTCAAAGATTCCTAGTTTCTCCATTACAGAGAGTGGCATGAGGTTAATACCTGACCCCAGGTCACACAGAGCCTTCTCAAAGGTCATGGTGCCTATGGTACATGGTATTAAGAATTTACCTGGATCCTGTTTCTTTTGAGGTAAAATTTGCTGAACCTAGGTATTCAGTTCATTAATGAGCAATGGAAGTTCATCCTCCCAAGTATCATTACCAAATAGCTTTGCATTCAGCTTCATGATTGCTCCTAAATACTGGGCAACTTGCCCTTCAGTAATATCTTCATCATCTTCAGAGGAGGAATAGTCATCAGAGCTCATGAATGGCAGAAGTAGGTTCAATAGAATCTCTATGGTCTCTAGATGAGCCTCAGATTCCTTAGGATCCTCAATTGGGAACTCCTTTTTGTCCAGAGGATGTCCCATGAGGTCTTTCTCACTGAGATTCACGTCCTCCTTCTCCTATCTAGGTTCGGCCACACTAAGTAAGGTTATGGCCTTGCACTATTTTTTTGGATTCTCTTCTGTATTGCTTGGGAGAGTACTAGGAGGAGTTTCAGTGACTCTTTTACTCAGCTGGCCCACTTGTGCCTCCAAATTTCTAATGGAAGACCTTGTTTCATTCATGAAACTTAGAGTGGCCTTAGATAGATCAGAGACTATGTTTGCTAAGCTAGAGGGGCTCTGCTCAGAATTCTCTGTCTGTTCCTGAGAGGATGATGGAAAAGGGTTGCTATGGATAAACCTATTTCTTCCACCATTATTAAAGCCTTGTTGAGGCTTTTGTTGATCCTTCCATGAGAAATTTGGATGATTTCTCCATGAGGGATTACAGGTGTTTTCATAGGCTTCACCCATGTAATTCACCTCTGCCATTGCAGGATTCTCAGGATCATAAGCTTCTTCTTCAGAAGATGCTTCTTTAGTACTGTTGGATGCATTTTGCAAACCATTCAGACTCTGAGAAATCATATTGACTTGCTGAGTCAACATTTTGTTTTGAGCCAATATGGCATTCAGAGCATCAATTTCAAGAACTCCCTTCCTCTGAGGTGTCCCATTACTCACAGAATTCCTTTCAGAGGTGTACATGAACTGGTTATTTGCTTGTATATAATATATATCTAGGATGGTCCATTCTGAGAGCATGTCAGAAGGACACTTTTTGGTCAGTTGCTTGTATCTTTCCCAAGCTTCATAGAGGGATTCACCTTCTTTCTGCCTGAAGGTTTGAACATCCACTATAAGCTTGCTCAGCTTTTGAGGAGGAAAGAATTTGGCTAAGAAAGCTGTGACCAGCTTATCCCAAGAGTTTAGGCTATCTCTAGGTTCAGAGTCCAACCATATTCTAGCTTTGTCTCTTACAGTAAAAGGGAAAAGCATAAGTTTATATACCTCGAGATCAACTCCATTGGTCTTAACAGTATCACAGATCTGCAAGAATTCAGTTAAGAACTGAAAAGGATCTTCTAATGGAAGTCCATGAAACTTGTAATTTTGTTGCATCAGAGAAACTAATTGAGGCTTTAGCTCAAAATTGTTTGCTCCAATGGCAGGGATTGAGATGCTTCTTCCATGGAAGTTGGAATTTGGTACAGTGAAGTCACCAAGCATCTTCCTTGCATTATTGTTGGGTTCGGCCATTACTTCTTTTTCGATATTCTCTGTAAGGTTTTCTCTGGATTGTTGTGCTTTAGCTTCTCTTAGCTTCTTCTTCAGAGTCCTTTCAGGTTCAGGATCTGCTTCAACAAGAATGTCCTTGCCCTTGCTCCTGCTCATATGAAAAAGAAGAGGACAGAAAAGGAAGAGGAATCCTCTATGTCATAGTATAGAGATTCCTTTATGTGAGTAGAAGAAGAAAATAATAGAAGAATGATGTAAAGAGAAGAGATGAAGAATTCAAACACAGAGAGGGAGAGAGGGTTCGAATTATAAGAAGAAGAGAAGAGTGTTAGTGATTAAATAAATAAATAGAAGATGATGAGAGAGAGAGTTTTGAAAATAATTAAAATAAAAAGGAAAATATTTTTGTTTTTATTTTAAAATTTTGTTAGAATTCAAAAATTAAGAGAAGAAATAGAATAAAATTAAAATTTAAAACAATTAGTTAATTAAAAAGAATTTTGAAAAAGAGGAAGGTGATTTTCGAAAATTAGAGAGAGAAAAGTAGTTAGGTGCTTTTGAAAAAGATAAGAATTTTAAAATCAAACAAAAGAGTTAAGTAGTTAATTGAAAAAGATTTGAAAATCAATTTTAAAAAGATAAGAAGTTAGAAAAGATTTTGAAATTGATTTTGAAAAAGATATGATTTGAAAGAGATATGATTAAAAAGATATGATTGAAATTTATTTTGAAAAAAATATTTGAAAAGGAAATTAAAAAGATTTGATTTCTAAAATTAAAGTTGATGACTTGACTAACAAAAACCTAAAAGATATGATTCTAGAATTTAAAGATTGAAACTTTCTTAACAAGAAAGTAACAAACTTGAAATTTTTGAATCAATCACATTAATTGTTAGTAAAGTTTTTGAAATTTTAAAATGAAATTAAGAAAAAGATTTTGAAAAATAATTTTTAAAATTTTCAAAAAACATGAAAGAAAGGATGAAAAAGGTTTGATTTTTGAAAAAGTTTTGAAAAGATAGGATTTTTGAAATTGAAAATTTGACTTGACTCATAAGAAACAACTTATTTTAAAAATTTTGACTAAGTCAACCCAAAGATTTCGAAAATTATGAGGAAAATAAGGAAAAGATATATTATTTGATTTTTTGAATTTAATGAGGAAAGAGAAAAACCACAAAATGACTCAACACATAAAAATGTTGGATTAAAACCAATGATGCATGCAAGAACACTATGAATGTCAAGATGAACACCAAGAACACTTTGAAGATCATGATGAACATCAAGAACTTATTTTTGAAAAATTTTCAAGAAAGGAAAAACATGCAAGACACCAAACTTAGAAATTTTCAATGTTTAGATTCTAATAATTCTAAAATACATATGAAAAACAAGAAAAAGTACAAAATAATAAATGTAAAGATCAAATAAGAAGACTTACCAAGAACAACTTGAAGATAATGAAGAACACCATGCATGAGTTTTCGAAAAAAAAATTTTTAGAAAAATTAAAAATGCAATTGACACCAAACTCAAAACTTGACTCTAGACTCAAACAAGAAACATAAAATTATTTTTGTTTTTATGATTTTATTAAATTTTTTTTGGATTTTTCGAAAATATCTTTTTGGAAAAACGAAAAGAAAGAAAAAATTTTTGAAAAATTTTTGAATTTTTTTTTGAAAATACAATAAAGGTTGAAACAAGAAGAAAATTACCTAATCTAAGCAACAAGATGAACCGCCAGTTGTCCAAACTCGAACAATCCCCGGCAACGGCACCAAAAACTTGGTGCACGAAATTGTGATCTCAATGGCGCCAACAACTTGGTACACACAATTGTAATCTCAACTCTTTTTAAAAACTTTGCACAACTAACCAGCAAGTGCATTGGGTCGTCCAAGTAATAAACCTTACGTGAGTAAGGGTCGATCCCACGGAGATTGTCAACTTCAAGCAAGTTATAGTCATCTTATAAATCTCAGTCAGGCGGATTCAAATGGTTATGAAGTTTTGATAATTAAAAGATAAATAAACATAAAATAAAGATAGAGATACTTATGTAATTCATTGGTGGGAATTTCAGATAAGCGTATAGAGATGCGTTATTCTTTCTGAATCTCTGCTTTTCTATTGTCTTCATTTAATCATTCATACTCCTTTCCATGGCAAGCTGTATGTAGGGGGATCACCGTTGTCAATGGCTACCGTTCATCCTCTCAGTGAAAATGGTCCAGCTATGGGTGACGTAGGGCTAATCATCTGTCAGTTCTCGATCATGTCGGAATAAGATCCAATGATCCTTTTGCGCACTATCACTGCACCCAGCACTTGCAAGCTTGAAGCTCATCATAGTCATCCCATCTCAGATCCTACTCGGAATACCACAGACAAGGTTTAGACTTTCCGAATCTCAAGAATGCTGCCAATTGATTCTAGCTTATACCACGAAGACTCTGATCTCACGGAATGGAAGGCTCTGTTGTCAGGAGAGGCAACCATGCATCGTGGACCAAGAGGCCAAGAGATACACACTCAAGCTATAGCATGTAGAACGGAAGTGGTTGTCAGGCACGCGTTCATAAGGGAGAATGGTGATGAGTGTCACGGATCATCACATTCATGAGATTGAAGTGTGAGTGAATATCTTAGAATAAGAATAAGCTTGAATTGAGTAGAAGAACAATAGTACTTTGCATTAATACTCGAGGAACAGCAGAGCTCCACACCTTAATCTATGGTGTGTAGAAACTCCACCATTGAAAATACATAAGTGATGAAGGTCCAGACATGGCCGAATGGCCATGCCTCTCAAATAACATGAAACAATCGAAAAAGGGTTCAAAGGCTTGATCCCAAGATCAAGGATGATCAAAATATGTGAGTTCAATTATAAAAAGTCCTATTTATACTAAAACTAGTTACTAGGATTACGGAAATGAGTAAATGATGCAGAAACCCACTCCCGGGCTCACTTGGTGTGTGCTTAGGCTGAGCATTGAAGCTTTTGTGTGTAGAGACTTTTCTTGGAATTAAACGCCAATTTTTATGCCAGTTTGGGCGTTTAACTACAACTTCTATCCTATTTCTGGCGTTTAACGCTAGAATAGGGCAGGAAGTTGGCGTTTGAACGCCAGTTTGCATCGTCAAAACTCGAGTAAAGTATGAACTATTATATATTTCTGGAAAACCTAGGATGTCTACTTTCAAACGCAATTGACAGCGTGCCATTTGGGTTTCTGTAGCTCCAAAAATTTCATTTCGAGTGCAGGGAGGTCAAAATCCAACAGCATCAGTGGTCCTTTTTCAGCCTCTGAATCAGATTTTTGCTCAGGTCCCTCAATTTCAGCCAGAAAATACCTGAAATCATAGAAAAACACACAAACTCATAGTAAAGTCTAGAAATGTGAATTTTGCTTAAGAACTAATAAAAATATACTAAAGAATAGCTAGATCCTACTAAAAACTATCTAAAAACAATGCCAAAAAGCGTATAAATTATCCGTTCATCAGTGCGCGTCAGAATTTTGGTGTGCAAAATTGAAATTCTGTAGCAGTTAGCATTTTTACCCACTCTGCAGAACTCGCGTAGTGACCACCTGCACACGACATGACCAACCCTTTCGGGTTGGACATCTCACGTACGTGAGCAAAGTGCATGCGTACGCGAGCAAGAAAATCATGCCCACGCGTATGCGTGACCCTTGAAATAACCAAAGTGAGTTTTGTGTTTTAAAATGTAATTTTGAACCTCTAAACCTCTATTTTTACTCTTTTAACCCCTAGATCTTAGTGGAATACATAGTAATGAAATGAAGCTAGGAAGGAAAGGTAGCTTGGGGGCGAAGTAAGCTTAGAAAATGACGAATTTGAGAGTGAATGGACATGATGATGGTATGAATGTGTTTTGTTGGATGTGGGGAAGGCGATAGGGCACTCATCCATCGATTCTCCCCCTTCCCCCACTTGCTTTGATTGGATTATGTTAAAAATGATCACGATGATTAAAAATGAGATTATGATTGTTGGAGCTGGGGAAGGTGGTAGGGCGCTCATCCCTCGATTTTTTCCCTCGCATTCCTTGTGGTTGTGTTTTGTGGGATGTGAGGAAGGTGGTAGGGTACTAATCCCTCAACCGGTATGACACGGCCTCACTAGGAGAAGGTGATAGGGCACTAATATCCCGTTCCCCCTGGTGTCTGTCTCCAAGAGAAGGTGGTAGGACACTAATCCCCTAATTTTATGCCTCCTGGAGATGCACAGTTGAGAGATTATTATCGGGTTAGCTACCGAATGTGTTGGGATCTGGCAATTAACCGACACGTGAGCTCACGGCTAGTAGGACAGGCATGCATCATGTTGTATTTGTTTGCTTGGTTTAGGTGTGCATAATTGTTTTTGTTTTGCCTATCTGATAAATTTTGTTTAACTGATAACTGTGATACTTGCTGTAACTGTTCTTTAAATGTGTTTGCCTTGTATTTGCTTGTGTTTGTGATTGTCTTCTATTTTGAGTACTTTGGAGGTGGACTGATAATAATGATGATTTGTTTTGAACTGGGCCGGAAGCAGGGTTGAGTTTATTTGGGCTAGAAAATAAACTGCAGAGTTAGAGATATATTGTGACTTGGATACCTTAGAGAGTTTTATTGAATTTATGGTTCAGTTTATTCCTTTAAGTTTATATCTGAGTGTTGAAGTTCTAGGATTGTCTCTGGCTTTTTCGAAACCTTATATATTATGTATGTGGGCATCTCAACCTTACTGAGAACCCCCATGTTCTCATCCCATACGATATTGTTATTTTTTTATGCAGGTCGAGAGGCATCTGGCTAAGTGTCTGGACTTACTGTGCAGCGAAGATGGGACTTTGGGTTTTTATGCTTTGTTATGTATAAGTATATATATCCTTAGATTTCTCCTTTTATATACTTCACTCTTGTGCCTCATAGAGGCTTGATGAAGAACTAAGGTTGTTTTTTAGTATTTTAGAACTTAGGACTTGTATATACTTATGTAAATATTCTCCGGCCAACCTTGGCTTCGCAGGTTGAGCCTGGAGCTTGAATATTTTGTATCTTTTGACACTCCCTTTTCATATATATATATATATATATCTTACGTTTCTTCGTATGCAAGTTTTCCGTTTAAGTGAGCGTTAAGACTTTTGTTTTAAATTTTCCTTCGAAAGCTCCTCGTTATAAAATTCCTTTAAACTATTATTATTATTATATTTTACTTTTAGAGATCGTAATACCTCGCCACCTCTATTTTATGACTTAAGCATAAGACTATATGTGGTAGGGTGTTACAAATCATACCTAATTGAGAAAATTTCTCACTTTTGTGAGTACTATTTCAACCATTCTAACATCGTTACAAAGCGAAATAATGTAAGTGATGAGTCAATACAACAACCTTTATCTATTTTTAATTTGCCTAGTTGTTTAGTTGGTGAATGCAAAACTCATTATTTAGATAACAAAGAATTCAATGCAACCATGAATCATATATTAATAAAATGTGATGAAATTAAGCTATATATTGAGTGAGTACGTATCTTTTTATATATTTTTACTATTAATAATATATTTTATATTAATAAATTTATTTCTTTGAAATTCATGCATTATAGGATATTTGTAGACTTAATGCCAAGATCATGTTACTTTAAGTGATGAACAAGTTGATCAATTTATTGAAGCGAATTTTGTAAAGTGGTTTAAAGAATATGTAAGTCAACATGATATAATATTTTTATTGTACACACATTTTTTTAGACGATGTATTATATTCTAACTTATTGGTTCTTATTTAATATAGGTACATGATCCATTAAATAATGTGGCAAATTTAAATATTTATTCTTTGGCGTGGGGTCCTTTGAGAATTGTTAAATGTTGGTCTATCTACAAAGTCAATGGCTTCAAGTTTCACACTAGATCCTATGCAAATGAGAAGTCAACTCAGAATTATGGAATGTGTCAAAGGTACATGTTATGGTGGATATGAAAATGATTTCTATGGCCAGCTTGATGAGATTATTCAATTTGGGTAGTCTGATGAGATTATTCTAGGGTTAGGGTTTCAATTTGAGAATTTTTGGGTAGTTTAGTAATTTTAATAAAAATTAGGAATGTATAGTAATTGAAAACCAATTTTAATTCAACAAAATTATATTTAAAAGAAAGCAGTATTCATTCGTAGACTTACAAATTATTTTCAAATAATTACTCTAATTCAAGAATTAGAGATAATAAAAATTAATTTTCTTTAAAATCATAAAATAAAGTTCAAAATCTAAATATTCAAAATTAAGCATATAAGACTCTCATTATTTTTAATTTCTAAAGTTGCAAATCATAAATAAGAAAATGTCCAGTTCAGTATAAACATCTCTAAAAATATAATTGTGAATAAATATAATAAATCATAAATAATTTATTATTTAATTTTTTTCTGAAAATCTTGGGTCTTACATCTTACCACACTTATAAAAAATTTTGTCCTCGAAAATTAACGCAATACACAGAATATTATATTTATTCAACACTTTACTTTTTAAAACACCTTATGGAAAAGCACAAAGTCTCGACTCATATATATACATATACAGTTTCAATTACTTGGATTTTCAGATGGTATAAAGATATAAGGCTAGAAGTATGATTGCAAAGCAGAAGTTACAAAGCGGGCTTGATGCAAAAGATAATATGGTTTAAACATACGATGGTAAAGCAAGGCAGCAAAATGTTATAAAACAGGCTGGGGTTAAAACAACACGCTTAACGTCCACACATTGGGCTTGTCCTAACTTCAGAGCTCCAACTTCCCAAACTTCAACTTCTAACGTCTCCCAAAACCCCCGAGTCGCATTACTTATGCTCCTATATCGTCTATGATAACCCGTTAATGTTCCCAAATACACAGACCTATAGCATTAGGTTAGCCAAAATGAATATTAGAAAATGTGCACGGTAGACTAACAGAGTTAATCATTAAACAGTCATGTGCATAAAGCTCTGACTCTCATCATCAGGACAAGACCTACTACATGACAGACGCTCAGAGTATACAATTGAAGCATATTCAATCCATTCCTCAGGCTCTACAGAAAAGACTGCTCTGATACCATAATGTAATTCCTTCACTATCAGATTGTCACACTTTTGGTTGTGCCACTCTGATATCGAGAATATTACGACAACTTTCATATATTTAATAATAAGATATGAGCCTTTAACTCGAAATTTTTTTGAGAAATTGAAATTTCTTTTTATTTGAAAATAAATATGCGCACATAACTTATACATGTTATATATATACCAATCATACAACTCATATCCCTTTTACATAGTTATAATGACAAAGGCGAAGGAAAAACTATAACTTATACACAATAAAAAATAGTACAACTAAAGACTTAGCAAAAACTTCCTCAGGTTCCTTGTTTGTCCTAGAAAGAGAAGTTTGTAGGGGGTGAGAACATCGTCCTCGCTGATTCTCAGTAGAAGGTTTTTAAGAATTTTTATAAGAAGATATTTTAAATAAAACTATTTTCAGTCGTAGTGATAGTCAGTTCATTGTCCAAATCTAAAACTTATATTTTTCATATAAAATTTCACACAAAATAACATCCTATACATTTTACCGCTTACTAAAAAAATATTTTAAATAAACTTACCACTAATCTAACCAATCCCAGCCTCTGACCCAAATCAAATCAACTTTGCCTCCGGCCTAATTTAAAACAAATCACCACTATCATTAATCCACCACCAATACTTCAAAACAGAAATCAATCATAAGAACAAACAAATACAAGGCAAACACATTTAAAGAACAGTTACAACAAGTATCATAGTTACTAGTTAAACAGAATTCACGAGACAGCAAACCAAAACACTTAAGCACATCCAAACAAAGAAAAAAATGCAACATGATGCATGCCTATCTTACTGGCCATAAACTCACGTGTCAGTTATACTGCCAGAATCCGACACATCTGGTAGTAAATCCGGATACTGTCTCTCGAATGTGCATCTCCAGGAGGCATAAGGTCGGGGAATTAGTGCCCTACCACATTTTCCTGGAGGCAAACACTAGGGGGATTAAATCGGGGGAATAGTGTCCTACCACCTTCCCCTAGTGAGGTCGTGTCATACCGGTCGACGGATTAGTGTCCTACCACGTTGCAGACAAAGAGACATAGAATGTGAGGGAAAACATCGGGAGATTAGTGCCCTACCACCTTCCTCACATCCCACAAAACACAATTCACAAAGAATGCGAAAGAATGAATCGAGGGATTAGCGCCCTACCACCTTTCCCACTTCCAACTCATCACTATCATAAAGAATGCAGGGAAATAGATCGAGGGATTAGCACCCTACTGCCTTCCCAACATCCAACTCATTAATATCATCATTGCAATTAATCATGTCTCATTCATTCTCAATTTCCTCAAGCTAACTTCAAAACGATTTTCAAATTTAAACTCTTTTTAAAAGGCTCAAGAAATAATGTAACAGACTTCAATAATCCGTTCCTTCATATTTATTGGAGAATCCTCGAGAACATAACTTTTAAATTGGAGTTAATTGAATGAAGCTCACTTTTGTTTTAAAAACGAGTTTTCAAAAACCGATTTTCCAAAACTAACTTTAACTTCACCTTAAGTTTTAAAAAGTCTTCCCAAAAGTTTTAAAACCATTTTAAATTCCCAATTATAAATTCTAATTGAAACACAAACTTTTATTCTTCAATGCTACTTAAAAATTTGCTAAAACTCCTCAAGACCTACTCCTTCCTTTAATAAAATCAAAATCAAATCAAATAGTTCTTTAATCAATTTAACCAAAACAGAACTTTCAATTTCTCAAAAAATTTTGGCAGCATCTCCTCTAGAACTTAGACTTTTGCCACCCTTCAAGGATCCCAACCAAACCATTTCTCAAACTCTTTTCAAATAATTTCCAAATCTTATTTCATTACCAACAAAATCAAACTGATTCTCGTAAATCACAATTTAAACCAAACTTGCAGCAAACAACCAGTCTTAATATTCAGAAACAACCCCAATCCAACCATTATCATAATAACTTTAAACTAAGCATAAGACCCAATCAAGCAAGGCAAGAATCCCAACCTTACATTAAATTCTTAATTCAAACTCAGTTAACCAGTTCTACAACTAATACAAAATTATCCAACAATCATTCCAACAACAGCCAACTCAACATAATCGATAAGACAATCTGAATATCCAGCCTCCTCAATCAATCAATAATTCAATCAGATAAACAATCTCATTTATCCAAGGCAATTCAATTCAATCTTTAAGACTTACAAAAATCATAAAAATACATTTTTTGCATTAATATTGACTCGTAACAATTCTTGAAAGTAAATAGAGTTTAAGAATTTTCCCTACCTCGATCGCGACTTAACCACATAGACAAAATTTTTTAAAAACTCTTAATTCGCAACAGCGGCATGAACTCAGTCGATCTTCGCAGCGGCAACAGTTCATCAAACATAGCATGCAAGAACCAAAACTCAACCCTGAGATATTAACATCGCGTAAAACTCAATAACTTATAACCGAATAACAACGATAAGGGTTCCGGGACAAGAGCGACTTATTGAACTCAGAGAAGAACCAAAAAACGAAGCAGCTATAGCTGCAACAGCAGCTTTTGGCGACTAGAGGCACGGCAACCACCACAGCGGCGACTATTGGTGTGAACAGCAATGATGGAAGCGACGAATGGTGGCGCAAGCAGCAGTGAACGAAGTAGCTTCCTTCTTTCCATTTCCTTCTGCTTCTCTAAAGATGACATGCACGGTGACAACTTCCACAATGGCGAGCACGAACGACCGCGACGTAGCTGGAGGTGACAGCGTGAATAGCGGCAACGGCGGCTGGGCGCAACCCTCCCTTTCTCACCCGTGTCTCTCTCTCTCTCTTGCAGTTTTGCTCTCCCAATAGTGCCGATGGAGTCTGACGGCAATGCGGCGGCTTCCTCCCCTGGTCATGGTCCCTGGCTTGCGTATCCCTCCTCTCTGTCTCGGGCTTCCTTCAGTGACACGGTGGCGACGGCGGCAGCAACCTTCCCTCCGTCGGCGCTACCTCTCTCTTCCTTCTTCTCTTCTACGCGTGTAAGCTTCATGGTAATTTTAATAAAAATTAGGGATATATAGTAATTGAAAACTAATTTTAATTCAACAAAATTATATTTAAAAGAAAGCATTATTTATTCATAAACTTGCAAATTATTTTTAAATAATTACTCTAATTCAAGAATTAGAGATAATAAAAATTAATTTCTTTTAAAATCATAAAATAAAGCTCAAAATCTAAATATTCAAAATTAAGTATATAAAACTCTCATTATTTTTCCATTTCTAAAGTTTCAAATCATAAATAAGAAAATGTCTAGTTCAGTATAAAAATCTCTAAAAATATAATTGCGAATAAATATAATAAATTATAAATAATATATTATTTATTTTATTTTTCAAAAATCTGGAGTCTTATAAATTCCATCTGAAGTTATTGCACATATTCAGATAAAATATGGATGAATTATAGTTTTTGTCCAAATTTGTTGCTAATTTGTAAGAAAATTTTAGCCCCATCCAAAAAAAATTTTGCGCCAAAATTTGGGTCAAAATTTAGACAAATTTAGGACAAAATATATTCTTCTAAAACCTCCACTAAGAGTTTAAAATTTATCTCAAATCGGTCCAAAATTAAAAAGTCATTCAAACAGAATAAATTTTGTCTAAAATTTTTGTCTGAAAAAATTCTATTTCTAGTAGTGTTATTGTGATAAGGTTGTAAGTTGGTGAGAATCATTCATTTCTGATGTTATCCAAGATAGACTAAGTATTTATTTCTTAAATCAATAAAATATCATAACTTTACAAAATAAATAACTAAATAATGTATACTTTCAACATTCTTGTTATACAACAAACAAACATTATCATCAGTGAAAGTTTACTCTATTCTTAATATTAATTCTACTAACTAGCACAACCCAAGTAAATAATTTAATCCAGAAGAAAACCAACTCCTTTATACATCTTTAGTGAAACTATAGCTTAATATATCTTCATCATTATTTCTATTTGCAACATCTGTACAAAAAATTAATAGTAAACGTATAATTTTTATCATACTTCTACACAACAATGTCCTCTAATATTTTTTTCCTCTTGTCACTTTGCTAATTGTAAGACATTGTGAAGCTAATTTAGCAGTTTCAATTTTCATGGGATAAATTTCTTTTTTTCATTGAAAATTTAAACTCACTTTATTCCATTTCAAAATTTACATTTTCATATAACAAATTCTTTTTTATTTGTGACCAAGTAAAGTTTAGAAAAGGAAACTTTCAAACTACTATTTATAACCATGTGCCCTTTCAAAATTTAATTTGCCTTCCAATCATCTCTTAGTTCTATAGATAGACCATTAATAATGTTCTCCTTCATCTACTGACAAATGCCTTTCTATAAATCACGTCTGATAGAAAATGTATGTATTAATAAATAATAACATTTTTTAAGATTTTAGGTTATTGCATAAGTAGACAACCTTTTTTTATAATTGAGCATTTTTTTTAGAGAATCTCTACCACCACTTAAAGAGAGTCGTGTTTTAAATAACTTATTCTGTTATTTCTATTTTCTAAATGTTTTAGATGTTTCTCCTATTTTTTATTTAACTTTAAATAATTTTAAATTTGTCTTCTTACTCTAATTTTTTTTTTAATAAAATAATTAATTTCTCTGCAACGGATTTTGGTATCTAGTATAAGTTTTGATAGTAAATTGGTAAGCTACTAAATGATCTATTCCTTTCTATCAAGATCTCGCCCTCGTTCCTTTCCCTGGTTAGCAGCTTAGATTACTGGCATTGACATTGTAGTCTTGGGTGAATGTAACTGAACTAGTGATGAGTAGAAGAATTCTACACAGAATCTAAGAAAATTAGGATTACTTTTGTTAATTCTAAGTTGATTTTGGGTTTTATAAATAATGACAAACATCTTTTGGGTTGAAAGCCCAATATTGGTTAATGTGGATTTTATTGTTACAAGCTCATTATTCAGTTTCACAGCCCAAGACTAGCATATGCTTCAGCTAGGGGTCGAAACAGGCCAGGCCAGGCCAGGCTTTATTCTTAACAGGTCAGGCCTGTAATAGAGTATATTGGCCTAAGCCTGGCCTGTAGCTTGGTATAGACTTTTTAATAAGTACTGAGCCTGGCTTGTTGTTAAATCCGACCTGGCCAGATGATGCGTGAGTATCTTTCCTATCATTTCCTAGTGAATTTGTATTTAGATTGTTGAGTTTAATCAAGAATTAATTATCTTTTAGCCACTATGGATGCTACTTTGAGTCTTGTGCAATTCTGTTTATTTTAGGTAGCATTCGGCTGGATTTGATGGAGTTTATGTAGCATAAGAATTAAAGGAGAGGACAGAGAAAATCGACGCGTGCGCGTACCTGACGCGTGCACGTGATTTGGAGCTTTCCATGGCGACGCGTGTGTGTACCTGACACATACGTGTATGCGTGACATGCGCCACGTGCAGAAAACGCCGGGGCGATTTATAGGCTGTTTTTGACCCAGTTTTCGGTCCAGAAAGCACAGATCAGAGGCTGCAAAACGGAGGAACCAGGGGAACACTTATCATTACTTCCCAAGTTAGCCGTGGGTCCTACGAAGCAAGTGGTCCCCATCCATCAATTGAAGACTTGCTGATTATTTAATTAATTCTGATTTAAACTTTATTTTTATCTTTAAAATAGGAAAAGATATTATTTTAGTTTTAGAAATTAGATTTTAAATTAATTAGGATTAAATATAAAAGAGAAAAGAAACTTCCCTGAGGAGGATCCCAACATTAGTTAACTTTTCATTCCACCTCGGCCCAATTTACAATCTTAGTTTTCTTCTCTGAATCATGAGCAACTAAACCTCCACTGTTAAGGTTAGGAGCTCTGTCTATTGTATGGATTAATACTATTATTTTTCTATTTTAATTCATGTTTTGATTTATATTTCGAGAATTGTTTTCATTCTTCATCTTATGAATTTGGGTGGAACGGAAGTATGACCCTCTTTCTAATTGAATTCTTGTATAACTTGGAAAAGCTCTTTACTTGAACAACAGCTTGAAAACAATTTCTCCTAAATTCTAATTATCTAGACTTAACGGGACACCTGTGATAAACCTCTATTTCATAGTTTATGTTGTTCTCAATTGAGTGGATTTTATCAACCTTTCATACACTTATTCATACTATTTGCATGGTTTTACTTTTTCCTTCCTAATTTTGTGCTATGATTGAAAACATGCTTCTTTGAACTTTAAATTTGCTATGTTTAAATCTCTCTTATTACCATTCGATGCCTTGATATGTGTGTTAAGTGATTTCAGAGATTACAAGGCAGGAATGGCTTAGAGGATGGAAAGGAAGCATGCAAAAGTGGAAGGAATACAAGAAGTTGAAGGAACGGCAAAGCTGTCAGCCTGACCCTCTCGCACTAAAACGATCATAACTTAAGCTACAGAAGTCCAAATGATGCAGTTTCAGTTACGTTGGAAAGCTAACGTCTGGGGTTTCAATTTAATATATAACTTGTCATAGTGGCCGTACAGTTAGGCGACACAAATGCGTGCTCCACGTGGATGCGTCGCAGTGACGAAAATCAGCGTGGAAGATTTTGCAACTAGCGAATCCTGGGCTATTTCCGGCCCAGTTTTAATCCCAGAAAACAAAGATTAAAGGCTGCAAAGTGGAGGAATGAGAGAGACGATTGAGAATACACTTTTCATAATTTAGATGTAGTTTTTAGAAAGAGTGGCTCTCTCCTCTCTCTTAGGATTTAGGATTAGGATTCCTTTTAAAGGATTTAGGATTTTTTCTTCTCAAATTCCAGGTTTAATGTTCCTTTTATTTATTTCCCCAATTTAATTTATGAACTTTTCCATATTAGAATTGATATCTTCATTTAATATAATTTGAGGTATTTTAGAACTATGATTACTTTCTTTTAGTTATATAAATAATTTAGATTTTTCCCTTTTGGCTTTGGTTGAGTCATTGGAGACACTTGAGTTATCAAACTCATTGTTGATTGAAAATTGGAATTCTTCAAGAATTAATTCGAGTTCCAATAACTCTATCCTTTCCCAAGGAAAGACTAGGACTTGAGGAATCAAATTGATTTATCCACTTAACTTCATAGTTAGAGGTTGACCAAGTGGGAGCAAAAGTCAATTCTCATCACAATTGATAAGGATAAATAGGATAGGACTTCCAATTCTCATACCTTGCCAAGAGCTTTATTAGTTATTATTTTAACGACTTGTTATTTAAATTACCTGTTCCCTATTTCAAAAAACCTAAAAATATACCTTTTTCCATAACTAATAATAAATCATACTTCCTTGCAATTCCTTGAGAAGACGATCCGAGGTTTGAATACTTCGATTATTTATTTTTATTAGGTTTGTTTAAGTGACAAACAAAACTTTTGTACGAAAGGATTCTCTGTTGGTTTAGAAACTATACTTACAACACGATTATATTTTTATATTTCTTTACCGATAGAAAATTAGTTCGTCAAAATGGCGTTGTTGCCGGGAAATTGCAAATGTGTGCCTTATTATGGGTTATTGTAAATATTTGCTTTTTAATTGATTTTTTTCAAAAATTTCATAAAAAAAAATTTCAGACTTTTATTTTAAAATTTTTATCTTATCTTATCTTATTTTTCAAAATTCAAATCTTTTTTTTTCAAAAATCATATCTTTTTCAAAATCTTAACTTATCTTTTTCAAAATCTTATCTTATCCCTTTTCAAAAAAATCATATCTTTTTCAAAATCTTATCTCATCCTTTTTTAAAAAAAATCATATCTTTTTCAAATATTTTCTTTTTGTTAGTTTTGGTTTTTATTTTTTCCTACTACTATGAACTCTCACCCCTTTGGCTATGAGTATGGTTACAATTATGTTGCAGGAAGAGGAGATTACAATGAGAACATGCATCAAGGTTGGGACAATCAAAGATGGGAGGAGCCACAAGGATTTGCTCAACCCTCATGGCAATAACCACCTCCAATGGACTATCAACAACTATTCTGTGATGCATATCAAGGCAATGGCTATGGTGAGCACTCTTTTGATTATCAACAACCACCACCATATGCCTATGAACACCCTCCTCAACATGACTTTGGACCACCGTACTCACAAGCCCTTTTCCACCATTCACCTCCATATGACCCTAATCCGTATCTACCATACCAACCACCTTATGAGCCAAATGGACCATACATAGAACCACCCCAATTCCAACCCAATTACTCCCACGAACCACCACCTCAATATTCACCATCTCCATATCCATATCCATCAATCCAAGAGCACTATGATCCTACTTATGGTAGCTGAGCGCAACAAGAATCAAGAGATCATCTCAAGAAAACAGTGGAAAAATTTCATGCAACCCTTCGCCAACTAGATCAAGCGGACATTCAAGGAATCCCCATGGCTTCATGTGGAGAATCTACTGAAGAACATGGCATGAAGGAGAAGTTAGAAACTCCGGTGGACAGTGAGCAGCATGATTTTGTATTGGAACAATTGGAAGAAGCTACGCCTGCCATTGAAGAGAAAGAAGTGGTTGAAGACTTAGGAGATGCGGAACCTCCATGAAAAACTCAAGTCATAGAGCCTCCTTCAAAGACATTTGAAATTGATGTTGAGGAGGGTGCACAACATCCAAGGCATCTCATGATTGAAGACTTTGAAAGGGATGATCAAGAGATGGAATCAATCATTGATGAATTCTTATCTACATTTGAATCCTCTCCCATTGGACTTGACATGTAGATGATAGAAGAAGAAGCACAACCTCCCATGCCCTTGGTGAACAATGAAGAAGAGATTGAATTGGAAGAAATCTACCAAGAGGAAGAGGTTGATATTGAAGAAGATTGCAAAGAGGTGGAAGTTGTCAAAGAAGAGCACAAGGGAGTGGAGCTTGCAAGATCCCTAGAAACACCTCTCCCAAAGCCATTACCGTCCAATACAATAGTCAAGTGGGTAAAATTCTCTTCCTTAACCTTTACTTTCCCACTTGAATATGGGCTTCTAGAGACAAATGGTCAACTTAGAACTCTTTGTGGCATTAAGAGAAAGAAGAAGATGGTTAGTGGTTAGAGTAATCCAGCAAGGTTCAACATGGTTGTATGCTCCAAGTTGAAATGCAAGGTTTGGTGTGAAGCTTAATTAAATGGGTCTTGGAAGTTGTTTGGAAACTGTAGTGACAATTTCAATTGCGTACCACTCGGATGGAATCATGATGATCTATACAAAGACGGGTGTAAAAGCAAGATTTGGGACCCCGGAATTCATTCTGGCAATCAACACTCTTGGGGTCTTGTCACTTGCTTTAACTTACTGGTGCACGAAATTGTGATCATCACATTCATCATGTTCTTGGGTGCGAATGAATATCTTAGAACAAGAATAAGCAGAATTGAATAGAAGAACAATAGTAATTGCATTAATACTCGAGGTACAGCAGAGCTCCACACCTTAATCTGTGGTGTGTAGAAACTCCACCGTTGAAAATACATAAGAACAAGGTCTAGGCATGGCCGAATGGCCAGCCTCCCAGAGAGGGTTCAATCATAAAAGCATGATCAAAAGATCTAAGATTGAAGGATGAAAATACAATAGCAAAAGGTCCTATTTGTAGAGAACTAGTAGCCTAAGGTTTACAAAAATGAATAAATGACATAAAAATCCACTTCCGGGCCCACTTGGTGTGTGCTTGGGCTGAGCATTGAAGCATTTTCGTGTAGAGACTCTTCTTGGAGTTAAACGCCAGCTTTTGTGCCAGTTTGGGCATTTAACTCCCATTCTTGTGGCAGTTCCGGCGTTTAACGCCGGGCAGTTTTGAGCTGATTTAGAACGCCAGTTTGGCCATGAAATCTCGGGCAAAGTAGGACTATTATATGTTTCTGGAAAGCCCAGGATGTCTACTTTCCAACACAGTTGAGAGCACACCAATTAGGCTTCTGTAGCTCCAGAAAATCCACTTCGAGTGTAGGGAGGACATAATCCAACAGCATCTGCAGTCCTTTTCAGCCTCTGAATCAGATTTTTGCTCAGGTCCTTCAATTTTAGCCAGAAAATACCTAAAATCACAGAAAAACATACAAACTCATAGTAAAGTCCAGAAAAGTGAATTTTAACTAAAAACTAATAAAAATATAATAAAAACTAACTAAAACATATTACAAACATACTAAAAACAATGCCAAAAAGCGTACAAATTATCCGCTCATCACAACACCAAACTTAAATTGTTGCTTGTCCCCAAGCAACTGAAAATCAAATAAGATAAAAAGAAGAGAATATGCAATGAATTCCAAAAACATCTATGAAGATCAGTATTAATTAGATGAGTGGGGCTTTAGCTTTTTGCCTCTGAACAGTTTTGGCATCTCACTTTATCCTTTGAAATTCAGAATGATTGGCTTCTATAGGAACTCAGAATCCAGATAGTGTTATTGATTCTCCTAGTTAAGTATGATGATTCTTGAACATAGCTACTTTATGAGTCTTGGCCTTGGCCCAAAGCACTCTGTCTTCCAGTATTACCACCGGATACATACATGCCACAGACACATAACTGGGTGAACCTTTTCAGATTGTGACTCAGCTTTGCTAGAGTCCCCAATTAGAGGTGTCCAGGGTTCTTAAGCACACTCTTTTTGCCTTGGATCATAGCTTTATTTCTTCTTCTTTTTTCTTTTTCTTTTTCCTCTTCTCTCTATTTTTTTTAGAATTCACTGCTTTTTCTTGCTTCAAGAATCATTTTTGTGATTTTTCAGATCCTCAGTAACATGTCTCCTTTTTCATCATTCTTTCAAGAGCCAACATTCATGAACAACAAATTCAAAAGACATATGCACTGTTCAAGCATACATTCAGAAGTCAAA
>NC_029780.3:95076792-95077949 GCF_000817695.3 Arachis duranensis
GAAGTCAAAGTATTGCCACCACATCAAAATAATTAATCTGTTATAAAATTCAAAATTCATGCAATTCTTCTCAATTAAGAACATTTTTCATTTAAGAAAGGTGATGGATTCATAGGACATTCATAACTTTAAGGCATAGACACTAAGACACTAATGATCATAAGACACAAACATGGATAAGCATAATTTTCGAAAAACAAGAAAATAAAGAACAAGGAAGTTAAAGAACGGGTCCACCTTAGTGATGGCGGCTTGTTCTTCCTCTTGAAGATCTTATGGTGTGCTTGAGCTCCTCAATGTCTCTTCCTTGCCTTTGTTGCTCCTCTCTCATGATTCTTTGATCTTCTCTAATTTTATGGAGGAGGATGGAATGTTCTTGGTGCTCCACCCTTAGTTGTCCCATGTTGGAACTCAATTCTCCTAGGGAGGTGTTGATTTGCTCCCAATAGTTTTGTGGAGGAAAGTGCATCCCTTGAAGCATCTCAGGGATTTCATGATGAGGAATCTCCCCATGTCCATGAGTGGGATCTCTTGTATGCTCCATCCTTTTCTTAGTGATGGGCTTGTCTTCATCAATGAGGATGTCTCCCTCTATGTCAATTCCAACTGAATAACTGGTGCACGAAATTGTGATCAATACTTTTCACAACTCAATTAATCCCCGGTAATGAACCCAAAAACTTGGTGTTCAATACCATGGCATAAACACAACTTCGCACAACTAACCAGCAAGTGTACTGGGTCATCCAAGTAATAAACCTTACGCGAGTAAGGGTCGATCCCACAGAGATTGTTGGTATGAAGCAACCTATGGTCACCTTGTAAATCTTAGTCAGGCAAACTCAAATGGGTATGAATGATGAATAAAACATAAAGATAAAGATAGAGATACTTATGTAATTCATTGGTGGGAATTTCAGATAAGCGTATGGAGATGCTGTGTTCCTTCCGTCTCTCTGCTTTCCTACTGTCTTCATCCAATCCTTCTTACTCCTTTCCATGGCAAGATGTATGCAAGGGTTTCACCGTTGTCAGTGGCTACCTCCCATCCTCTAAGTGGAAATGTTCAACGCACCCTGTCACAGCACGGCTATCCATCTGTCGGTTCTAGATCAGGCCGGAATAGAATCCAGTGATTCTTTTGCGTCTGTCACTAA
>NC_029780.3:95078944-95080995 GCF_000817695.3 Arachis duranensis
TACAGCTACTTTATGAGTCTTGACCGTGGCCCAAAGCACTTTGTCTTCCAGTATTACCACCAGATACATACATGCCACAGACACATAATTGGGTGAACCTTTTCAGATTGTGACTCAGCTTTGCTAGAGTCCCCAATTAGAGGTGTCCAGGGTTCTTAAGCACACTCTTTTTGCCTTGGGTCACAACTTTATTTCTTTCTTTTTCTCTTTTTTTTTCGTTTTTTTTCGTTTTCTTTTCTTCCTCTTTTTGTATTCAGTGCTTTTTCTTGCTTCAAGAATTATTTTAATGATTTTTCAGATCCTCAGTAACATTTCTCCTTTTTCATCATTCTTTCAAGAGCCAACATTCATGAACCACAAATTCAAAAGACATATGCACTGTTTAAGCATACATTCAGAAAACAAAATTGTTGCCACCACATCAAAATAATTAAATTGTTATAAAATTCAAAATTCATGCAATTCTTCTCTTTTTCAATTAAGAACGTTTTTTCATTTAAGAGAGGTGATGGATTCATAGGACATTCATAACTTTAAGGCATAGACACTAGACACTAATGATCACAAGACACAAACATAGATAAACATAAGCATAATTTTTGAAAAACAGAAAAATAAAGAACAAGGAAATTAAAGAACGGGTCCACCTTAGTGATGGCGGCTTATTTTTCCTCTTGAAGATCCTATGGAGTGCTTGAGCTCCTCAATGTCTCTTCCTTGCCTTTGTTGCTCCTCTCTCATGATTCTTTGATCTTCTCTTATTTCATGGAGGAGGATGGAATGTTCTTGGTGCTCCACCCTTAGTTGTCCCATGTTGGACTCAATTCTCCTAGGGAGGTGTTGAATTGCTCCCAATAGTTTTGTGGAGGAAAGTGCATCCCTTGAGGCATCTCAGGGATTTGATGATGAGAGGGGTCTCTTGTTTGCTCCATCCTACCTTATAAAGTTCTTGGGATATCACCTCATGAACTTCTATTTCTTCTCCAATCATGATGCTATGAATCATGATAGCCCGGTCTATGGTAACTTCGGATCGGTTGCTAGTGGGAATGATTGAGCGTTGGATAAACTCCAACCATCCTCTAGCCACGAGCTTGAGGTCATGCCTTCTCAGTTGAACCTGCTTCCCTCTTGAATCTCTCTTCCATTGGGCGCCCTCTTCACAAATGACTGTGAGGACTTGGTCCAACCTTTGATCAAAGTTGACCCCTCTAGTGTAAGGGTGTTCATCTCCTTGCATCATGGGCAAGTTGAATGCCAACCTTACATTTTCCGGACTAAAATCCAAGTATTTCCCCCGAACCATAGTAAGCCAATTCTTTGGATCCGGGTTCACACTTTGATCATGGTTCTTGGTGATCCATGCATTGGCATAGAACTCTTGAACCATTAAGATTCCAACTTGTTGAATGGGGTTGGTGAGAACTTCCCAACCTCTTCTTCGGATCTCATGTCGGATCTCCAGATATTCACTCTTTTTGAGTTTGAAAGGGACCTCGGAGATCACCTTCTTTAAGGCCACAACTTCATAGAAGTGGTCTTGATACACCCTTGAGATGAATCTCTCCATCTCCCATGACTCGGAGGTGGAAGCTTTTGCCCTCCCTTTCCTCTTTCTAGAGGTTTCTCCGGCCTTGGATGCCATAAATGGTTATGGAAAAAAAAGCAATGCTTTTACCACACCAAACTTAAAAGGTTTGCTCGTCCTCGAGCAAAGGAAGAAAGAAGAGAGTAGAAGAAGAAGAAATGAAGGAGATGGATGGGGCTTTGTGGTTCGGCCAAAAAAAGAGGAGAAGTAGTGTTTAGGTTGTGTGAAAATGAAGGAGTGAAGATGAGTTTATATAGGGGTGGGGGGAGGGTTATGTTTCGGTTATGGGAGGGTGGTTTTGGGAGGGAAAGTGTTTTGAATTTGAATGGTGAGGTAGGTGGGGTTTTATGAAGGATGGATGTGAGTGGTGAAGAGAAAGATAGGATTTGATAGGTGAAGGGTTTTTGGGGAAGAGGTGTTGAGGTGATTGGTGAATGGGTGAAGAAGAGAGAGAGAGAGTGGT
>NC_029780.3:95081190-95081460 GCF_000817695.3 Arachis duranensis
TCTTTCTGGTGTTTAACGCCAGTCTGGTGCCCCTTTCTGGCATTAAACGCCCAGAATGGTGCCAGACTGGGCGTTAAACGCCCATCTGCTAGCCTTACTGGCGTTTAAACGCCAGCAGGATCTTCCTCCAGGGTGTGCTGTTTTTCTTTCTGTTTTTCTTTCTGTTTTTGCTTTTTCAATTGATTTTGTAACTTCTCATGATCATCAACCTACAGAAAACATAAAATAACAAAGGAAAATAGATAAAATATAACATTGGGTTGCCTCCCA
>NC_029780.3:95081603-95082243 GCF_000817695.3 Arachis duranensis
ACACCAAACTTAGAGTTTGAATGTGGGGGTTCAACACCAAACTTAGAAGTTGGTTGTGGCCTCCCAACACCAAACTTAGAGTTTGATTGTGGGGGCTTTGTTTGGCTCTGTTTTGAGAGAAGCTCTTCATGTTTCCTCTCTATGGTGGTAGAGGGATATCCTTGAGCCTTAAACACCAAGGATTCTTGATTCACTTGAATGATCAATTCTCCTCTATCAACATCAATCACAGCCTTTGCTGTGGCTAGGAAGGGTCTGCCAAGGATGATGGATTCATCCATGCACTTCCCAGTCTCTAGGACTATGAAATCAGCAGGGATGTAATGGTCTTCAACTTTTACCAGAACATCCTTTACAACTCCATAAGCTTGTTTTCTTGAATTGTCTGCCATCTCTAGTGAGATTTTTGCAGCTTGCACCTCAAAGATCCCTAGCTTCTCCATTACAGAGAGAGGCATAAGGTTTACACTTGACCCTAGGTCACACAAGGCCTTCTTGAAGGTCATGGTGCCTATGGTACAAGGTATTGAAAACTTCCCAGGATCCTGTCTCTTTTGACGTAATTTCTGCCTAGACAAGTCATCCAGTTCTTTGGTGAGCAAAGGGGGTTCATCCTCCCAAGTCTCATTTCCAAATAACT
>NC_029780.3:95082502-95082896 GCF_000817695.3 Arachis duranensis
GTTCACTGCCTCTTCCTCCTCTCCAAATTTGGCCATGTTGATGGCTTTGCACTCTCCTTTTGGATTTTCTTCTGTATTGCTTGGAAGAGTACTAGGAGGGAGTTCAGTAATTGTCTTGCTCAGCTGACCCACTTGTGCACTCCAAATTTCTAATGGATGACCTTGTTTTAGTCATGAAATTTTGAGTGGTTTTGATTAGATCAGAGACCATGGTTGCTAAGTCAGAGGTGTTCTGCTTAGAACTCTCTGTCTGTTGCTAAGAAGATGATGGAAAAGGCTTGCCATTGCTAAACCTGTTTCTCCCACCATTATTATTGTTGAAACCTTGTTGAGGTCTCTGTTAATCCTTCCATGAGAGATTTGGATGATTTCTCCATGAAGAATTATAGGTGTT
>NC_029780.3:95083108-95085081 GCF_000817695.3 Arachis duranensis
ATGGCATTCAGAGTGTCAATCTCAAGAACTCCTTTCTTCTGATTAGTCCCATTGTTTACAGGATTTCTTTCAGAAGTGTACATGAATTGGTTATTTGCAACCATTTCAATCAGCTCTTGAGCTTCTGTAGGCGTCTTCTTCAGATGAAGAGATCCTCCAGCAGAGCTATCCAATGCATATTGGACAGTTCAGACAGACCATCATAGAAAATGCCTATGATGCTCCATTCAGAAAGCATATCAGATGGACACTTTCTGATTAATTGTTTGTATCTTTCCCAAGCTTCATAGAGGGATTCTCCTTCCTTCTGTCTGAAGGTTTGGACTTCCACTCTAAGCTTACTCAATTTTTGAGGTGGAAAGAACTTTGCCAAGAAGGCATTGACTAGCTTTTCCCAAGAGTTCAGGCTTTCTTTAGGTTGTGAGTCCAACCATATCCTAGCTCTGTCTCTTACAGCAAAAGGGAATAGCATAAGTCTGTAGACCTCAGGGTCAACCCTATTAGTCTTGACAGTGTCACAGATTTGCAAGAATTCAGCTAAGAATTGATGAGGATCTTCCAGTGAAAGTCCATGAAACTTGCAATTCTGTTGCATTAGAAAAACTAATTGAGGCTTAAGCTCAAAGTTGTTTGCTCCAATGGCAGGGATTGAGATGCTTCTCCCATAGAAGTCGGGAGTAGGTGCAGTAAAGTCACCCAGCACCTTCCTTGCATTGTTGGCATTGTTGTTGTTTTCGGCTGCCATGTGTTCTTCTTCTTTGAAGATTTTTGTTAGGTCCTCTACAGAGAAATGTGCCTTAGCTTCTCTTAGCTTTCGCTTCAAGGTCCTTTCAGGTTCAGGATCAGCCTCAACAAGAATGCTTTGGTCTTTGCTCCTGCTCATATGAAAGAGAAGAGAACAAGAAAATATGGAATCCTCTATGTCACAGTATAGAGATTCCTTGAGGTGTCAGAGAAAAAGAAGAATAGAATGAGGAGGTAGAAGAATTCGAACTTATCAAGAGAGATGGAGTTCGAATTGTTCATTGAGGAATAGTGTTAGTCCATAAATAGAAGGATGTGAGAAGAGGGGAAGTAATTTTCGAAAATAATTTAAAAAGATTTTAAAAACATTTTGAAAAACTTCAATTGATTTTCGAAAATAAGAGTGGAAAAGAAATCAAGTGATTTTTGAAAAAAATTTTGAAATTAGAAATAAAAAAGATATGATTGAAAACTATTTTGAAAAAGATGTGATTAAAAAGATATGATTGGTTTAAAAAGATGTGATTGAGAAGATATGATTTGAAAAACATTTTAAAAAATATTTGATTTTAAAAATTAATAACTTGGCTAACAAGAAAAGATATGATTCAAACATTAAACCTTTCTCAACAGAAAAGGCAACATACTTGAAATGTTGAATCAAATCATTAATTGATAGCAAGTATATTTTTTTTGAAAATGGAAAGAAATTGATTTGAAAACATATGATTGAAAAGATATGATTTGAAAAATATTTGATTTTGAAAAATTTTGAAAACTTAAAAAAAATTTGCATTGAAAACAGAATCTTCCCTCTTGTGCCATCCTGGCGTTAAACGCCCAGAATGGTGCACATTCTGGCGTTTAACGCCCAAAGCTCTACCCTTTTGGGCGTTAAACGTCCAGCCAGGCACCCTGGCTGGCGTTTAAACGCCAGTCTGTCTGCAATTGACACCAAACTTAACATGAAACACTAGACTCAAACAAGAAACATAGAATATTTTTTTGGTTTTTATGATTTTGTAATTTTTTTTTGTGCTTTTTCGAAAATTAAGTGGAAAAGAAAATAAAGGTATCAAAATTCTTAATGAGAATTCCAGGAATCATTGCAATGCTAGTCTAAGACTCCGGTCCAGGAATTAGACATAGCTTCATAGCCAGCCAAGCTTTCAAAGAAAGCTCCGGTCCAAAACACTAGACATGGCCAATGGCCAGCCAAGCCTTAGCAG
>NC_029780.3:95085302-95086879 GCF_000817695.3 Arachis duranensis
CCGTCAGTTGTCCAAACTCAACAATCCCCGGCAACGGCGCCAAAAACTTGGTGCACGAAATTGTGATCAATACTTTTCACAACTCAATTAATCCCCGGTGATGAACCCAAAAACTTAGTGTTCAATACCGTGGCATAAACACAACTTCGCACAACTAACCAGCAAGTGTACTAGGTCGTCCAAGTAATAAACCTTACGCGAGTAAGGGTCGATCCCACAGAGATTGTTGGTATGAAGCAAGCTATGGTCACCTTGTAAATCTTAGTCAGGCAAACTCAAATGGGTATGAATGATAAATAAAACATAAAGATAAAGATAGAGATACTTATGTAATTCATTGGTGGGAATTTCAGATAAGCGTATGGAGATGTGATGAGCGGATAATTTATACGCTTTTTGGCATTGTTTTTATATAGTTTTTAGTAAGTTTGAGCTACTTTTAGGGATGTTTTCATTAGTTTTTATGTTAAATTCATATTTCTGGACTTTACTATGAGTTTATGTGTTTTTCTATGATTTCAGGTAAATTCTGGCTGAAATTGAGGGATTTGAGCAAAACTCTGAAGAAGGCTGACAAAAGGACTGCTGATGCTGTTGGAATCTGACCTCCCTGCACTCGAAATGGATTTTCTAGAGCTACAGAACTTCAATTGGCGCGCTCTCAACGGCGTTGGAAAGTATACATCCAGAGCTTTCCAGCAATATATAATAGTCCATACTTTATTCGAAGATTGACGACGTAACTTGGCGTTGAACGCCAAGTACATGCTGCTGTCTGGAGTTAAAACGCCAGAAAAACGTCATGATCCGGAGTTGAACGCCCACAACACGTCATAACTCGGAGTTCAACTCCAAGAGAAGCCTCAGCTCGTGGATTAATCAAGCTCAGCCCAAACATACACCAAGTGGGCCCCGGAAGTGAATTTATGCATCAATTACTTACTCATGAAACCCTAGGAGCTAGTTTATTATAAATAGAACATTTATCTATTGTATTAGACATCTTTTGACAGTTTAATCTCTTGAATATTCGGTCACTTGATCATGGAGAGGGCTGGCCATTCGGCCATGCCTAAACTTTCACTTATGTATTTTCAACGGTGGAGTTTCTGCACACCATAGATTAAGGGTGTGGAGCTCTGCTGTACCTCAAGTATTAATGCAATTCTATTTTCTTTTATTTAAATCTCTCTTATTCTTATTCCAAGATATTCATTCGTACCCAAGAACATGATGAGTGTAATGATGAAAGTGACGATCATTATCATTCTCACTTATGAACACACGTGATTGACAACCACTTCCGTTCTACATGCAACCGAGCTTGAATGTGTATCTCTTAGATTCTCCAACAGAATCTTCGTGGTATAAGCTAGATAGATGGCGGCATTTATGAGGATCCGGAAAGTCTCACCTTGTCTGTGGTATTCCGAGTAGGATCCTGGGAATCCGGAAAGTCTAACCTTGTCTGTGGTATTCCGAGTAGGATCCTGGGAATCCGGAAAGTCTAACCTTGTCTGTGGTATTCCGAGTAGGATTCCGGTAATGAATGACTGTGACGTGCTTCAAACTTGCAA
>NC_029780.3:95086907-95087151 GCF_000817695.3 Arachis duranensis
TAGTAGGCGCAGGAACCAACCAGTGATTAGCCGTGCTGTGACAGAGTGCGTGAGCGTAGTTTTCACTGCGAGGATGGGATGTAGCCATCAACCATGGTTGATGCCTCCAGACGATTAGCCGTGCGAGTGACAGCCGCATAGGATCATTTTCCCGAGAGGATTGAAAGTAGCCACCGCTGTGGTGAACCCCTATACAAAGCTTGCCATGGAAAGGAGTAAGAAAGATTGAGTTGAAGCAGTAGGA
>NC_029780.3:95087893-95088426 GCF_000817695.3 Arachis duranensis
AAAATTAGTTGTTTCTTACAAGTCAAGTCAAAATTTCAATTTTAAAATTCTTATCTTTTCAAAATCTTTTTCAAAAATCATATCTTTTTCTTTTTTTTATAATTTTCGAAAATTTCAAAAATTATTTTTCAAAATATTTTCAAAATCTTTTTCTTATCTTTTTATCAAATTTTCGAAAGTTAAGCTAACAATTAATGTGATTGGTTCAAAAATTTGAAGTTTGTTACTTTCTTGTTAAGAAAGGTTCAATCTTTAAATTCTAGAATCCTATCTTGTAGTTTCTTGTTAGTTAAGTAATTTTTAAAATTAAATCTTTTTCAAAATATCTTTTTCAAATATATCTTTTTATCTTTTATCTTATCTTTTTTCAAAAATTTTATCTTTTTCAAAATTTGATTTCAAAATATCTTATCTAACCTCTTATCTTCTTATCTTTTTCAAAATTTGATTTCAAATCTTTTTCAATCAACTAACTAACTTGTTGTTTGTTTCTTATCTTTTTCAAAACCACCTAACTACTTTTCCCTCTCTAA
>NC_029780.3:95090686-95090958 GCF_000817695.3 Arachis duranensis
ATCATCCTAGGAAGACCTTTCCTAGCCACAGCAGGAGCTGTGATAGATGTCAACAGAGGAGAATTAGTCCTTCAATTGAACAGGGACTACCTTGTGTTTAAGGCACATGGCCATCCCTCTATGACAAAAGAGAGTAAGCAGGAAGAGCTTCTCTCAGTTCAGAGTCAAGAAGAGCCAACACAGTCAAACTCTAAGTTTGGTGTTGTGAGGCCACAACCAAACTCTAAGTTTGGTGTTCAAATTCCATATCCAAACTCTAAGTTTGGTGTTGG
>NC_029780.3:95092074-95093177 GCF_000817695.3 Arachis duranensis
CCCCATGCAACAAGTTGGAATATTGATGGTTCAAGAGTTCTATGCCAATGCATGGATCACTAGGAACCATGATCAAAGTATAAACCCGAATCCAAAGAACTATCTCACAATGGTTCGGGGGAAATACTTAGATTTTAGTCCGAAAAATGTGAGGTTGGCATTTCACTTGCCCATGATGCAAGGAGATGAACGCCCCTACACTAGAAGGGTCAACTTTAACCAAAGGTTGGACCAAGTCCTAATGGACATATGTGTGGAAGGAGCTCAGTGGAGAATAGACTCCAAAGGCAAGCCAGTTCAACTAAGAAGACTGGATCTCAAGCCCGTAGCTAGAGGATGGTTGGAGTTCATCCAAAGATCCATCATTCCTACTAGCAACCGATCTGAAGTTACTGTGGATCGGGCCATCATGATCCATAGCATCATGATTGGAGAGGAAGTGGAAGTTCATGAGGTCATCTCCAATGAACTCTACAAAATAGCCCACAAGCCTTCACCCATGGCAAGGCGAGCTTTTTCTCACCTTATTTGCCATCTGTGCTACTCAGCTGGAGTCATCATAGAAGGAGATACCCCCATTGAAGAAGACAAGCCCATCACCAAGAAAAGGATGGAGCAAGCAAGAGAAGCTCCTCACGGCCTTCAAGAAGTGCATGAGGAAGCTCATCATCAACAAATTCCTGAGATGCCTCAAGGAATGCACTTTCCTCCCAACAACTATTGGGAGAAACTCAACACCTCCTTAGAAGATTTGAGCCATAATGTTGAACAATTAAGGGTGGAACATTATGAGCACTCCATCATTCTCCAAGAAATAAGAGAAGATCAAAGAGCAATGAGGGAGGAGCAACATAGGCAAGGAAGGGACATAGAAGAGCTTAAGGACATTGTTGGACCTTCAAGAAGAAGACGCCACTAAAGGTGGATTCATTCCTTGTTCTTTATCTCTTTCTGTTTTCGGTTTTTAGTATTGTGTTTATCTATGTTTTGTGTCTCTACTTCATGATCATTAGTATGTAATCATGCCTTAAAGCTATGAATAAAATCCATTAGTCTTTCACCTCTCTTAAATGAAAAATGTTTTAATTCAAAAGAACAAGAAG
>NC_029780.3:95093513-95093749 GCF_000817695.3 Arachis duranensis
TCCCTTAAAACCAAAAGGCAAGGGTAAAAAGGATCCAAGGCTTTGAGCATCAATGGATATGAGGGCCTAAGGAAATAAAATCCAGGCCTAAGCGGCTAAATCAAGCTGTCCCTAACCATGTGCTTGTGTCATGAAGGTCCAAGTGAAAAGCTTGGGACTAAGTGGTTAAAGTCGTGATCCAAGGCAAAAGAGTGTGCTTAAGAGCTCTGGACACCACTAACTGGGGACTCTAGCAA
>NC_029780.3:95095432-95096043 GCF_000817695.3 Arachis duranensis
CGAGAGGATTGAAAGTAGCCACCGCTGATGGTGAACCCCTATATACAGCTTGCCATGGAAAGGAGTAAGAAGGATTGAGTTGAAGAAGTGGGAAAGCAGGCGTCCTTGAGCCATACAGTATCTCCATTCGCTTATCTGAAATTCCCACCAATGAATCTGCATAAGTATTCTATCCCTTTTATTCTTTATTTTCTTATTTCTATTTTCGAAATCCATAAACCAATTTAATCTGCCTAACTGAGATTTACAAGGTGACCATAGCTTGTTTCATACCAACAATCTCTGTGGGATCGACCCTTACTCACGTAAGGTTTATTACTTGGACGACCCAGTACACTTGCTAGTTAGTTGAACGGAGTTGTGAGCTTCTCTAACAGTGCCTGAAACTCTTTTATCACAATTTCGTCCACCAAGATGCTGTGTTCCTTCCGTCTCTCTGCTTTCCTACTGTCTTCATCCAATCCTTCTTACTCCTTTCCATGGCAAGCTGTATGCAAGGGTTTCACCGTTGTCAGTGGCTAACTACCATCCTCTCAGTGAAAATGTTCAACGCACCCTGTCACGGCACGGCTATTCATCTGTCGGTTCTCAATCAGGTTGGAATAGAATCC
>NC_029780.3:95096217-95098733 GCF_000817695.3 Arachis duranensis
AGGTACAGCAGAGCTCCACACCTTAATCTATGGTGTGTAGAAACTCCACCGTTGAAAATACATAAGAACAAGGTTTAGGCATGGCCGAATGGCCAGCCTCCCAATGATCAAAAGATCTAAAGATCAAAAGATTCCAAAGATCCAAAGATTCCAAAGATCAAAAGATGATCAAAGGATCTCCCAATGATAATACAATAGCAAAAGGTCCTATATATAGAGAACTAGTAGCCTAGGGTTTACAGAGATGAGTAAAATGACATAAAAATCCACTTCCGGGCCCACTTGGTGTGTGCTTGGGCTGAGCATTGAAGCATTTTCATGTAGAGACTCTTCTTGGAGTTAAACGCCAGCTTTTATGCCAGTTTGGGCGTTTAACTCCCATCCTTGTGCCAGTTCCGGCATTTAACGCTGGGAATTCTGATGGTGACTTTAAACGCCGGTTTGGGCCATCAAATCTTGGGCAAAGTATGGACTATCATATATTGATGGAAAGCCCAGAATGTCTACTTTCCAACACCGTTGAGAACACGCCAAATGGGCTTCTGTAGCTTCAGAAAATCCACATCGAGTGCAGGGAGGTCAGAATCCAACAACATCTGCAGTCCTTTTTAGTCTCTGAATCAGATTTTTGCTCAGGTCCTTCAATTTCAGTCAGAAAATACCTAAAATCACAGAAAAACACACAAACTCATAGTAAAGTTCAGAAAAGTGATTTTTAACTAAAAACTAATAAAAATATACTAAAAACTAACTAGATCATACTAAAAACATACTAAAAACAATTCCAAAAAGCGTATAAATTATCCGCTCATCAATAACAGAGGTGGCAAATGAGATGAGGGAAAGCTAACCTTGCCAAGGTAGAGGACTTGTCCGCCACCTTATAAAGTTCTTGGGATATAACCTCATGAACTTCTATTTCTTCTCCAATCACGATGCTATGAATCATGATAGCCCGGTCTATAGTGACTTCGGACCAGTTGCTAGTGGGAATGATTGAGCGTTGGATAAACTCCAACCATCCTCTAGCCATGGGCTTGAGGTCATGCCTTCTCAATTGAACCGGCTTCCCTCTTAAATCTCTCTTCCATTGAGCGCCTCTTCACAAATGTCTATGAGGACTTGGTCCAACCTTTGATCAAAGTTGACCCTTCTAGTGTAAGGGTGTTCTTCTTCTTGCATCATGGGCAAGTTGAATGCCAACCTTACATTTTTCGGACTAAAATCTAAGCATTTCCCCCGAACCATTGTAAGCCAATTCTTTGGGTCCGGGTTCACACTTTGGTCATGGTTCTTGGTGATCCATGCATTGGCATAGAACTCTTAAACCATTAAGATTCTAACTTGTTGAATGGGGTTGGTAAGAACTTCCTAACCTCTTCTTCGGATCTCATGTCGGATCTCCAGATATTCACTCTTTTTGAGTTTGAAAGGGACCTCGGGGATCACCTTCTTCATGGCCACAACTTCATAGAAGTGGTCTTGATGCACCCTTGAGATGAATCTCTCCATCTTCCATGACTCAGAAGAGGAGGCTTTTGCCTTCCCTTTCCTCTTTCTAGAGGTTTCTCTGGCCTTAGGTGCCATAAATGGTTATGGAAAAACAAAAAGCAATGCTTTTACCACACCAAACTTAGAAGGTTTGCTCGTCCTCGAGCAAAAGAAGAAAGAAGAGAGTAGAAGAAGAAGAAATAGAGGAGATGGAGGTGGCTTTTTGGTTCGGCCAAGGGGGAGAAGTCGTGTTTAGGTTGTGTGAAAATGAAGGAGTGAAGAAGGGTTTATATAGGAGTGGAGAGGGGGTGTGTGGTTCGGCCATAATGGGTGGGTTTGGGAGGTAAAGTGGTTTGAATTTGAATGGTAAGGTAGGTGGGGTTTTTTGAAGGATGGATGTGAGTGGTGAAGAGAATAGTGGGATTTGATAGGTGAGGGGTTTTTTGAGAAGAGGTGTTGAGGTGATTGGTGAATGGGTGAAGAAGAGAGAGAGTGGTGGGGTAGGTGGGGATCCTGTGGGGTCCACAGATCCTGAGGTGTCAAGGAAAATTCATCCCTGCACCAAGTGGCGAGCAAAAATGCTCCTTCTGCCAATTCTGGCGTTAAACGCTGGGCTGGTGCCCATTTCTGGTGTTTAACGCCAACTTCTTGCCCTTTCCTGGCGTTTAACGCCAGTCTGGTGCCCCTTTCTGGCATTAAACGCCCAGAATAGTGCCAGACTGGGCGTTAAACGCCCATTTGCTGCCCTTACTGGCGTTTAAACGCCAGCAAGATTCTCCTCCAGGGTGTGCTATTTTTCTTTCTGTTTTTCATTCTTTTTTGCTTTTTCAATTGATTTTGTGACTTTCCATGATCATCAACCTACAGAAAACATAAAATAACAAAGAAAATTAGATAAATATAAGATTGGGTTGCCTCCCAACAAACGCTTCTTTAATGTCAGTAGCTTGACAGTGGGCTCTCATGGAGCCTCACAGATACTCAGAGCAATGTTGGAACCTCCCAACACCAAACTTAGAGTTTGA
>NC_029780.3:95098947-95113563 GCF_000817695.3 Arachis duranensis
AAAATGTTCAACGCGCTCTGTCACAACACGGCTATTCAGCTGTCGGTTCTCGATCATGTCGGAATAGAATATAGTGATTCTTTTGCGTCTGTCACTAATGCCCCACAATCGCGAGTTTGAAGCTCGTCACAGTCATTCAATCCTTGAATCCTACTCAGAATACCACAGACAAGGTTTAGACCTTCCAGATTCTCTTGAATGCCGCCATCAATTATAGCTTATACCACGAAGATTCCGATTAAGGAATCCAAGAGATAAACATTCAAGCCTTGTTTGCTTGTAGAACGGGAGTGGTAGTCAGGCACGCGTTCATAAGTGAGAATGATGATGAGCGTCACATAATCATCACATTCATCATGTTCTTGGGTGCGAATGAATATCTTAGAACAAGAATGAGCTGAATTGAATAGAAGAACAATAGTAATTGCATTAATACTCGAGGTACAGCAGAGCTCCACACCTTAATCTATGGTGTGTAGAAACTCCACCGTTGAAAATACATAAGAACAAGGTCTAGGCATGGCCGAATGGCCAGCCTCCCAAAGAGGGTTCAATCATAAAAGCATGATCAAAAGATCTAAGATTGAAGGATGAAAATACAATAGCAAAAGGTCCTATTTGTAGAGAACTAGTAGCCTAGGGTTTACAGAAATGAGTAAATGACATAAAAAATCCACTTCCGGGCCCACTTGGTGTGTGCTTGGGCTGAGCATTGAAGAATTTTTCGTGTAGAGACTCTTCTTGGAGTTAAACGCCAGCTTTTGTGCCAGTTTGGGCGTTTAACTCCTTGGTAGTTTTGAGCTGATTTGGAACGCCAGTTTGGGCCATCAAATCTCAGGCAAAGTATGGACTATTATATATTGCTGAAAAGCCCAGGATGTCTACTTTTTAACGCAGTTTAGAGCGGGCCAATAGGGCTTCTATAGCTCCAGAAAATCCACTTCGAGTGCAAGGAGGTCAGAATCCAACAACATCTGTAGTCCTTTTCAGCCTCTGCATCAGATTTTTGCTCAGGTCCCTCAATTTCAGCCAGAAAATACCTGAAATCACAGAAAAACACATAAACTCATAGTAAAGTCTAGAAAAGTAAATTTTAACTAAAAATTAATAAAAATATAATAAAAACTAACTAAAACATACTAAAAACAATGCCAAAAAAGCGTACAAATTATCTGCTCATCACTTACTTAAAGGCTTTCTGCGCCTAGTTTGGGATTCTGGAGGTTACTGGAAGTACAAACATTGGTGGAGATTTTTGGATGAATACAAGCACAAGCCACCATAACAAGAAGCTCATCAAATGTCCAACTTAAGGACTTTAACCAAAAGTGCTAGGTGGGAGACAACCCACCATGGTATGATCGTCCCTTTTTCAGTTTTAATTCTAGTCTGTTTTGTTTGTTTTTGAGCTTTGATTGAACTTGGAATCATGCATAACATGCATATTAGCATTGCATTTTGCATACTGCATAAAAAAAAGAGAAGCGCATGCGACGCGAAAGCTTCACCGATGCGTCCGCGTCATATGCGCGTTAGGAAGAAAACAAGATTGAACAGAGAGTCACGCGAGAACGTGGCTGGAGGCGTGCCTTTGGCACAAATTGATCCACGTGACCGCATTCGCGTCATGTGGGAAAAAAGCCTCCCACGAGTCCGCGTCACCCACGCGAACGCGTGACCTGAAAATTGACGTAAAAAAAGGGGTGTATGGCAGCAAGTTGTTATGTAGTGGGGCTGGAACCATGCTAGGAGCACAAGCCCTACCACGCGAATGCGTGCCCTACGCGTTCGCGTCATTTTTCAAAATAGGCCATCCACGCGATCGCTTCACCCTCGCGACTGCGCCACCCTAAATTTTGACAAGATGAGTTTGAAACAGAAAGTTGCGCAAACGCGAGGCTGGGCTCGCGCCACCAGCATAGCTCACGTCACGCGAACGTGTGCCCTACGCATCCGCGCCACTTCAAAAATGCGCTAACCACGTGAACGCGTGCTCCATGCGTCTGCGTCACAAGCGGCGCACAGTTTATCCAAGGTCAGCCAAATATCTTATCTTTTCTTCCCCTTCTTATTTCTTTCTTCCTCCTTTCTTACTTTTTTCTTCTTTTTCCATTGGTGTTAAAACTCTCTTCTTCAACTATTGTATCTTTTCTTGAATTATTCTAGTGCTTCATGACTTGTTTTATTCTGATTGGGTATTATTATTCATAAGTCAATGCTAATTTTTATAATACTGATATTCCTTTTGCATTGATATGCACTTACACTATTTTGCATTACCCACACCCTCTTCTCTATTGTTGCAATTCTTGCACTATTGATATGTCGTATGCTTCCACTATTTTTTCACTTGCATGTTGTAGCTACCATGTAATTGAGACCCTTATTATTTGGCATTAACACCCATATTTTATTTATGTTCTTATCTTTATTTCTGGGTTACTTTCTTTCTTTTCCTCTTCTTTCAGAATGGCCACCGAGGAAGGGAAAGGGAAAGCTTCTAACTGGGGAGACAGGCAAGTCCATTTGCACAATCCTTGGAGAAAAGCATCAGTTGAAGCAACCCGTCCACTTGCACATCTTAGCATGCACCGAGGACGGTGCAATCTTTAAGTGTGGGGAGGTTGATACCGATCTCCATGGGTTAGTTATTCTCTTCTCAACACCAATGTCTAATTTTTTCTATTAGTTCATTGTTGCATTACATAATAGATTGCATGTGTAGTTGATTGTTTGCATTTAAATACTACTTGGTTGAAAAATAATAAGTTTCTTTCTGGGACCCTATTTTTGAAAAATTTTCACTAATTTAAATTAAAAATTAAAAATTTTTATGTGATAAATTTGTTTGAAGTTGTATTTGGAACATGATTTTTTTGAGCCAAAGAACACACAACCTGTGAGATTTTGAGCTTATTTATATGGTTACATTATTTAACCATAAATTTTTATTCTTATGTGTTTTCTTCTCTATAATTGCAATCTTTGCTTTGTTCCGTTCTATATGTCCATTATTTAGTGTATTTACATGCTTGCATATGATTGAGGCCATCATTTGATTATTAGCTCACTTATCCCAAATAGCATACCCTTTCAATCACCTTTGTTAGCCCCCTTGAGCCTTTTTGACCCCCTCTTCTGTTTTATAACCACATTACTAGCCTTAAGCAGAAAAACAAATTAAAAATCCCAAGTTGAATTCTTGGTTAGCTTAAGATAGATATTGTGTATAATTTAAGTATGAGGAATTTTATGGGAACATGGGGATAGGAAAAAAGGGAATTAAATTGAATAAGTTATTTCAAAATTTGGAAAGCATGCTCATGTGAAATCAAAATAATTAAATTACCATGTGTATTGAGATGAAAAAAATTTAAGTAATTAAATAAGGGGATACAAAAATTACCCCAATGAAAAATAAAAAGAACCAATGCACATCGGACAAAATTCAAAAATAAATTTGGTGCATGAGCATGTAATACAAAAGTGGAAAAATTTGGGTAGCTAGGTAAAAAACTTTGAAATTATATAAAGTGTGTATGTTAGGTGAGATCTTAGACTAATCAAGAATTCACTTTGTTAGCTCACTTAGCCTTATATATACATCCTTACCTTTACCTCAGCCCTATTACAACCCTGAAAAGATGTTTGCATTGGTATGCTAAATATTTGTTGATTGGTTAGATGAAGAACAAAGTTTAGAAAGCATGATTAGAGAAGAGTAGAGTGAATTACCCTATACACTTGAGAGACTAGAGTGATACACACTACCAGTGAGGGTTCAATGCTTGATTCTATGTTCCTGCTTTCATGAGCTATCTTCTTACAAGTTTACTTGTTTTCACTGTATGATTTGAATTAGTGGAATTTGATTCATATTTGTCTTGGAGAACTTATTTACTTTTAACCAAGTAGGTAGAAACATTTTGCATGTAGTTGCATTCACATAGACAGGTTGCATTGCATACTTTCTATCATACCTCTTCACTCCTTTATAGTTTCTCTTAAGTTTAGCATGAGGACATGCTAATGCTTAAGTGTGGGGAGGTTGATAAACCTCTATTTCATGGTTTATCTTGTGCTTAATTGAGTGGATTTTATCAACCTTTCATACAATTATTCATACTATTTGTATGGTTTTACTTTTTTCCTTCCTGATTTTGTGCTATAATTGAAAATATGCTTCTTTGGACTTTAAATTTTCTATGTTTGAATCTCTCTTATTACTATTTGATGCCTTAATATGTGTGTTAAGTGATTTCAGAGATTACAGGGCAGGAATGGCTTAGAGGATGGAAAGGAAGCATGCAAAAGTGGAACAAATACAAGAAGTTGAAGGAACTGCAAAGCTGTCAGCCTGACCCTCTCGCACTAAAATGACCATAACTTGAGCTACAAAGGTCCAAATGATGCGATTTCAGTTGTGTTGGAAAGATAACGTCTAGGGCTTCAATTTGATATATAATTTGTCATAGTGGCCATACAGCTAGGCGATGCAAACGCGTGCTCCACGCGGACGCGTTGCAGTGACGAAAATCAGCGTGGCAGATTTCGCAACTAGCGAATCCTGGGCTACTTCCGGCCCAGTTTCAAGCCCAAAAAACACAGATTAAAGGCTGCAAAGTGGAGGAATGAGAAAGACGACTGAGAATATACTTTTCATAATTTAGATGTAGTTTTTAGAGAGAGAGAGAGGCTCTCTCCTCTCTCTTAGGTTTTAGGATTAGGATTCCTCTTAAAGGATTTAGGATTTCTTCTTCTCAAATTCCAGGTTTAATGTTCGTTTTATTTATTTCCCCAATTTAATTTATGAAATTTTCCATGTTAGAATTGATATCTTCATTTAATATAATTTGAGGTATTTAAGAATTATGATTTCTTTCTTTTATTTATATAAATAATTTAGATTTTTCCTTTTTGGCTTTGGTTGAGTCATTGGAGACACTTGAGTTATCAAACTCATTGTTGATGGAAAATTGTAATTCTTCAATAATTAATTCGAGTTCCAATAACTCTAGCCTTTCCCAAGGAAAGACTAGGACTTGAGGAATCAAATTGATTTATCCACTTTACTTCATAGTTAGAGGTTGACCAAGTGGGAGCAAAAGCCAATTCGCATCACAATTGATAAGGATAACTAGGATAGGACTTCCAATTCTCATACCTTGCCAAGAGCTTTATTAGTTATTATTTTAACAACTTGTTATTTAAATTACCTGTTCCCTATTTCAAAAAACCCAAAAATATACATTTTTCCATAACCAATAATAAAGCATACTTCCTTGCAATTCCTTGAGAAGACGACCCAAGGTTTGAATACTTCGGTTATTTATTTTTATTGGGTTTGTTCAAGTGACAAATAAAACTTTTGTACGAAAGAATTCTCTGTTCGTTTAGAAACTATACTTACAATGCGATTATATTTTTATATTTCTTTACCGATAGAAAATCAGTTCGTCAACGTGACATATAATCCTCTTATATTTGGGTAATTAGGATTTTTGCGGCATATAAACTAGGATTTGATCTTCACCCTCTAATTGGAATTAATTGACCAAGGAATTGGCGATTGATGAAAGTTAGAGGAGACTAGAAAGGTCTAAGGAATTAGGGTCTAGTCACATATAGTTTGCATGAATTAAATATTGCATGATTAAAATAGTTAGTAAGAAAAGTCAATCCAGAAAATAGATAACTCTGAAGCCTTAACTGCCTTCTTCATATTGTTCTTCCCAACTTATTTTATTGCCAGTCTTTTGATATTCTAAATTCCTGTTTAATGTTTTTGAACACCAAAACACTATTTTCTACTTGTCTAACTAAGTAAATTACTTAACCATTGTTGCTTAATCCATCAATTCTCGTGGGATCGACCCTCACTCACCTGAGGTATTACTTGGTACGACCCGGTGCACTTGCAGGTTAGTTTGTGGTTAGAAATTCCGCACCAAGTTTTTGGCGCCGTTGCCGGGGATTGATAGTGATTAACAACTATTAGTTTTTTGATTGCTTAGATTAGGCGTTTTAGTTTTAATTTTATTTAAATTTTGCTTTAGTATTTTCGAAAAAAATATAATTAATTAAATAGTACTAATATTTTTCTTAATTTTTGAAATTAAGTTTGGTGTCTCCTAGTTAGTCTTATTTTATTTTATTTTTTCTTATTTAATTTGCCTAATAATTTAGGAAATTTTTAGTATTAATTTTTCTAGTAATTTTCGAATTCTAGTGATTGTTTATTTTATTCAATATTTTAATCTCTTTATTCATGTTACCTCACTGGGAATTCTCTACACTCTGACGTAGAGAGTTCCATCTTTTCTTGTCTTCTGTTTTTTTATGTGCAGGAACAGAGATAAAGAAAACCTCTTAGACTTTGATCCTGAACCTGAAAGGACTTTTAGGCAACGTTTGCAACAAGCAAGACTTTACAAGGCTGCAGAATCCATTATGGATCCTAACGATGCTGCTAATGCCAATGTGGCAAATTCGAATGGGAATAAGCAACAAAGGAGAGTGCTTGGCTCTTACCCCGCTCCTACTACAGATCTTTATGGAAAAAGCATTGTGGTGCCTCCTATAGTTGCGAACAACTTTGAGTTGAAGCCACAATTGGTCACCCTGGTGTAACAGAACTGCCAGTATCATAGTCTTCCCCACGAAGACCCAAACCAATTTATTTCCAATTTTCTGCAGATTTGTGATACTATGAAGACAAATGGAGTGAACCCAGAGGTGTACAAACTCATGCTCTTCCCGTTTGCTCTGAGTGATGGAGTAAAGCTATGGCTAGATTCCCAATCCAAGGAGAGTATGGATACTTGGAACAAGGTTGTTACTGAGTTTCTTACTAAATTTTTTCCACCAAAGAAGCTGACTAAACTTAGGGTGGAGGTTTAGACCTTCAGGCAGAAGGATGGTGAAACTCTTTATGAAGCTTAGGAGAGATACAAGCTACTAACTAGGCAATGCCCTCTGGACATGTTCTCCAAATGGACCCAACTAGATATCTTTTATGAAGGTTTGGGTGAAATGTCCAAGATATGCTTAGATAATTCTGTAGGAGGTTCATTGCACAAGAAGAAGACACCGGAAGAGACTATTGAGCTTATTGAATTGGTTGCTAGCAACCAATATTTATACTCATCTAACAGGAATCCTGTGAACTCTGAGGCTCCTCAGAAGAAGGGTGTCATGGAAGTAGAAGCTCTTAATGCTATTCTTGCTCAGAACAAGCTTATGTCTCAGCAAATAAGTCTACTTACTCAACATATGGGTGGCATGCAAGTCTCAGCTATCAACACCCAAAATCTACCTCAAGAGGTCTCTTATGACAAGACAGGTAATTTTGTGCAAAATGATAATTATGATTATGCTCAATCCTCTTCTGAACAAGTCAATTACATGGGGAGTGGTCAAAGAAATCCCAATAATGATCCATACTCCAAGACATACAATCAGGGGTGGAGAAATCACCCAAATTTTGGGTGGGGAGACTGGTGCGGTATTTTATAACCCACAAACTAATCGGCAAGTATACCGGGTCGTACCAAGTAATACCTCAGGTGAGTAAAGGTTGATCCCACGAGGATTGATGGATCAAGCAACAATAATTGAGTGATAGACTTAGTCAGGCAAACAGAAAGTAATGTTTGGGCAATATAAAAGACATTAAACAATATAAAGAATATTAAAGGATAGCAAGTAAATAAATTGGGAAGAAAATATGGAGAAAATATTCAAGGCTTCAGAGTTATCTATTTTTCCGGATTAACTTTTCTTACTAACTATTTTAATCGTGTAGGATTTAATTTATGGCAAACTATATGTGACTAGACCCTAATTCCTTAGACCTTTCTAGTCTCCTCTAAAATTCATTAACTGCCAATTCCTTGGTCAATTAATTCCAATTAGAAGCTGCATGATCAAATTCCAGTTTATATGCCACAAAAACTCTAATTACCCAAAAATAAAAGGATTATATGTCACGTATCCCATTAAATCTAGATAATTAAAATTTAGGAGAATATGTTTTCAAGCTGTTGTTCAAGTAAAGAGCTTTTCCAAGTTTTACAAGAACTCAAATAGAAAGACGGTCATACTTCCGTTCCACCCAAATTCATAAGATAAAGAGCGAAAATAATTCTTAAATTATAAATCCATACATGAATTAAAATAGAAAAAGCAATAAAATCAATCCATACAAATAGACAGAGCTCCTAACCTTAACAGTGGAGGTTTAGTTGCTCAAGGTTTACAGAAAAACTAGGATTGTGATAAAATATACAGAGTTCTAATCTGATGGCATGTAAAGTTCGTTCTAATTCCCTAATGGAACCCCCTTTTTTATAACTAATCCTAATTAATTTAAAATCTAATTATTTAAAATTAAAAATAATATCTTTTCCTAAAAAATAAGATTTGAATTTAAATCAGAATAATCAGCAGGTCTTCAGTTGATGGGTAGGGACCACATGTTTTGTCCATTCTGCAGCTTCTAATTTGTGTTTTCTGGGCTGAAAGCTGGGTCAAAACATCCCAGAAATCGCCCCCATCATTTTTCTGCGTTTTCTGCACGTGGCGCATGTCACACGTACGCGTCGATGGTCTTATTCGCGAGTCACGCAGACGCGTCGGTCATGCTCACGCGTCACTGTGCAATTCTTCAAATCACGCGTACGCGTCAGTCACACACACACGTCGCCATGAAAAGCTCCAAATCACGTGTACGCGTCAATCACGCATACGCGTCGCTCCTCGCTGCCATCTCCTTTCAATCTTGTGCTGTAGAAACTTCACCAAATCCAGCCGGATGTTACCTAAAATAAACAAAATTGCAAAAGACTCAAAGTAGCATCCATATTGGCTAAAAGATAATTAATTCTTTATTAAACTTAACAAATTAGATGCAAATTCACTAGGAAAAGATAGAAAAGATGCTCACACATCAGAGACCAACCTCAGAGACCTCAGAATTTCAACAATATTTCTCAGGGCAGCTTCTAACAGAACAATTATAATAACCGCCAATTTCAATCTCAGCAGCAACAACCACCTCAGTATGCAAACTCTAAATCCCAAAAAGATTCCAATTGGGAGATGATGAGGAGTTTTATGCAGGAAACCAGAGCCTCTATTAGAAACTTGGAAGTGCAAATGGGCCAAATGAGCAAGCAATTACCTGAGAGGTCTGCAAGTATATTTCTAGGTGATACATTGGTGAACTCAGGAGAAGACTGCAAGGTTATTCAATTGAGAAGTGGCAAAGTAGCTGGCTCTGAGACCAAGGCCAATGAAGAATTAGTTGAAAAAGAAGCTCCAGAGGAGAAAAAAGGAAGAAGTAGAGCGCGCCCCTCCTAAGTGTGCAGACAACCCATTCCCTAATTCTCTTGACACTTATCCTACCTTGCCAAAGGCTCCTGAATACAAGCCAAAAATGTCATATCCTCAGAGGATTCAGAAGGCTTCCAAAGAAAAGTAATTTTCTAAATTTTTAGATGTCTTCGAGAAGCTACAGATCAACATTCCTTTTGCAGAGGCTCTTGAGCAAATGCCTCTCTATGCTAAATTTATGAAGGAGTTATTGACCCATAAGAGGAACTAGAAGGAACAAGAAACAATGGTGTTAACCAAGGAATGTAGTGTAATTATTCAACACAAACTTCCTGAGAGGATGTCAGACCCAGGGAGCTTTGTCACTCCTTGCACCATTGGAGATGTCACCATTCAGAGAGCTTTATGTGATCTTGGAGCTAGCATCAATCTAATGCCACTTTCAGTGATGAAGAAGCTTCAAATTGAGGAGGTAAAACCCACTCGTATGTCTCTTCAACTTGTTGATCTTTCTATTAAATTACCTGTGGGTGTTGTTGAGGATTTACTTGTTAAAGTAGGACCATTTATTTTTTCTGTTGATTTTGTTATATTAGACATGGAAGAGGAAGTAAAATCCTCTATTATACTTGGTAGACCCTTTTTAGCTATAGATAGAGCTCTAATTGATGTGCGAAAGGGTGAATTAACCCTAAGGGTCAATGAAGAATAGGTTGTCCTCAATATTTTTGAAGCTCTCAATCACCCTAATGATTCTGAAGGGTGTATGAAAATATATGCTATTGAACCACTTGTTCAAGAGGTACTGAATGCTGAGGTACTTGATGACATTCTGGATCCTATTTCTGAGTATGAGTTAGTGGAAGTTGATGATTCACCACCCCAGAAGGCTATGGGTCACACGCCTAAAGCAGAGGAGGAAGCCCTCAAGCTTGAGCTTAAACCTTTACCTCCTTCTCTGAAATATGTATTCTTGGGTGAAAATGATTCCTATCCAGTGATTATTAGCTCTTCCCTGAAGCCTAAAGAGGAAGAGGTGCTTATTTCAGTGCTCAGGAGCCAAAACACAGCTCTTGGGTGGACCATTGGTGATTTGAAGGGGATTAGTCCAACCAAGTGTATGCACAAGATCCTTCTTGAAGATGATGCTAAACCAGTTGTGCAACCACAAAGGAGACTTAATCCAACCATGAAAGAGGTGGACCAAAAAGAGGTAATGAAATTATGGGAAGCAGGTATCATTTACCCTATTTCTGACAGTCTGTGGGTAAGTCATATGCAGGTAGTTCCCAAAAAAGAAGGGATGACAGTGATCAAGAATGAAAAGAATGAGCTTATTCCTACAAAGACAGTCACATGATGGAGAATGTGTATAGACTACAGGAGGCTCAACACTGCTACAAGGAAGGATCACTTCCTCCTGCCTTTCATTGATCAGATGCTTGAGAGGTTAGCTGGTCATGCGTTTTATTATTTTCTGGATGGATATTCTGGATATAATCAAATTGTAGTGGACCCTCAAGATCAAGAGAAGACAGCATTCACATGCCCCTTTGGAGTGTTTGTCTATAGGAGAATGCCATTTGGACTCTATAATGCTCCAGCAACTTTTCAGAGGTGTATGCTTTCAATTTTTTCTGATATGGTTGAAAAATTTATTGAGGTATTATGGATGATTTTTCTGTTTTTGGTAATTCTTTTGAATCCTTCCTTAAGCATTTATCTCTTGTCTTGAAACGGTGTCAAGAATCAAACCTTGTTTTAAATTGGAAAAGATGTCATTTTATGGTTACAGAAGGTATTGTTCTTGGACACCAGATTTCAAGTAAGGGGATTGAGGTTGATAGAGCAAAGGTGGAGGTAATTAAAGAGTTACTACCACCAGCTAATGTTAAGGCAGTCCAGAGTTTCTTGGATCATGTAGAATTTTATAGGAGATTTATAAAGGACTTTTCAAAAATTGCTAAACCATTGAGCAACCTGTTGGTTATTGATGTTCCTTTTGTGTTTGATGCTGAATGTCTGCATGCTTTTAAAACTCTAAAATCAAACCTTATCTCTGCTCCCATTATAGCTCCCCCTGACTGGGATTTACCATTTGAGTTGATGTGTGATGCTAGTGACTTTGCTATAGGAGCTATTCTAGGACAGAGACATAGTAAGCTTATACATGTCATTTACTATGCTAGTCGTGTGTTAAATGATGCCCAAAAGAATTACACAACTACAGAAAATGAATTATTAGCTATTGTGTATGTTGTTGATAAGTTTAGGTCCTATTTAATTAGTTCTAAGGTTATTGTTTATACTGATCATGCTGCCTTGAAGTACCTTCTAACCAAACAGGATTCTAAACCAAGATTAATCAGATGGGTGTTGCTCCTTCAGGAGTTTGATATTGAAATAAAAGACAGGAAAGGGTCAGAAAATCAAGTAGCTGATCATCTCTTCAGAATTGAGCCTGAAGCAGGAATACAACCACCTACAGCTGTGACTGAGACATTTTCAAATGAGCAATTGTTCCTCATTCAGCAGGCTCCATGGTTTGTAGACATTGCAAATTACAAGGCCATGAGTTTTATTCCAAAGGAGTACAGTAGGCAACAAGTAAAGAAGCTATTGACTGATGCGAAGTACTACATTTGGGAGGAACCATACCTTTTTAAAAGGTGTTCAAATGGTATCATCCAGAGATGTGTCCCAGATGAAGAAACACAACAAATTCTTTGGCACTGTCATGGTTTTGATTATGGAGGCCACTTTGGTAGTGAAAGGACAGCTACAAAGGTCCTTCAGAGCGAGTTTTACTGGCCGACTCTCTTCAGGGACGCAAGAGCATTTGTAAAGCACTGTGACAGATGTGAAAAAGCCACAAATCTCCCTGCCAACCATGAAATGCCACAGCAGGGGATTCTTGAGGTTGAGTTGTTTGATGTGTGGGGTATTAATTTCATGAGACCTTTTCCACCCTCACATTCAAACAACTATATTCTAGTGGCGGTTGACTATGTGTCCAAGTGGGTGGAAGTTGTGGCTCTACCCACCAATGATGCCAAGGTGGTAATGAGTTTTCTTCAGAGATATATCTTTAGCCGGTTTGGTGTCCCAAGGACACTCATTAGTGATGGAGGAAACCACTTCTGTAACAGACAGCTGGACTCACTTCTGCATAGATATGGAGTCCGTCATAAAGTGGCAACCCCTATCACCCTCAGACAAGTGGACAGGTTGAAGTTTCCAACAGGAAACTCAAGAGGATTCTAGAGAAGACCGTCAGCGTTTCAAGAAAGGACTGGTCTAGGAAGCTTGATGATGCTCTCTGGGCATACTGAATAGCGTACAAGACTCCCATTGGCATGTTCCCTTATCAGTTGGTCTATGGCAAAGCCTGTCACTTGCCAGTTGAGTTGGAACATAAAGCTTACTGGGTAATCAGGTATTTGAATCATGATTCAGAAGCTGCATGAATTAAGTGAATGCTTCAGTTGAATGAGCTTGATGAATTTAGATATTCAGCCTATGAGAATGCCAAGCTATATAAGGAGAGAACCAAGTTATTGCATGACAAGAAGATTGCCATCAGAGTCTTTGAGCCAGGACAGAGAGTGCTTCTGTATAATTCAAGGCTCAAACTCTTTCCTGGAAAAAACTGAAATCCCGGTGGTCAGGACCATTTGTGGTTACCAGAACTTCACCATATGGTCATGTGGAAATACAGGAAGAGAATTCTGACAGAAAATTTACAGTGAATGGCCAGAGGTTGAAGCACTATCTTGGAGGCGAGATCGATCGCCAGAGGTCCGCTCATCTGTTGAATTAGCAGAACTGACCGTCAAGCTAGTGACGTTAAAGAAGTGTTTGTCGGGAGGCAACCCGATAATTTTGTATCCTTAAGTATTTTTTGAGTAATGGTTTTCTTATTTATTTGAGTTTTATTGAGTTTTTACTATTTTCCTTTTGTTTTACGTGTGTTCAGATCATGCACCTATTTTAGAACAAAAACCGAATATTTCAAAAAATAAGAAGCAAAAGAAGAAGAAGAAGAAGATTTACCCGAGAGATGAGCAGGAGTGGCGCTGGAACTATGCTATGCGCACAGACAAGACCACGCGTACGCGCACCTCACGCATGCACGTCGTTTGCGCTTTTAGCCATCCCCGCGTGCGCGTCCCTGACGCGTGCGCGTGATCCTGAAAATCGGTGTCAATGAGTGTTTGGGCAGAGAGTTGTGATGGCTTAGGGCTGGAAGTGTGCTAGAAGCACAAACTTGATCACGCAAATGCGTCCCTGACGCGTGCACGTCCTTTGCATAAATGTTCATTGGTGCACGAAAATTACACTCACACTATGTAATTCCGCACAACTAACCAGCAAGTGCACTGGGTCGTCCAAGTAATACCTTACGTGAGTAAGGGTCGATCCCACAGAGATTGTTGGCTTGAAGCAAGCTATGGTTATCTTATTATTCTTAATCAGGATACCGATAGGGTTCTTTAGTTTCAGTTGTAAAAAGTGAAAGAGAATGAAAAGAGTAATGGTTACGCTATAATGGAGAATGTGTTGGAGTTTTGAAAATGCTTTGTCTTCTGAATCTCTATTTTCCTACTGTCATCTTCTTCACGCATGCAAGTTTCCTTCTATGGCAAGATGTGTGTTGGTGGATCACCGTTGTCAATGGCTACCATCTGTCCTCTCAGTGTAAATGGTCCAAATGCGCTGTCACCACACGACTAATCATATGTGGTTCTCGATCATGTCGGAATAGGATCCATTGATCCTTTTGCGTCTGTCACTACGCCCCACACTTGCGAGTTTTAAGCTCGTCAGAGTCATCCAATCCCTGAGTCCTACGCGGAATACCACTGGTATGCGAAATTGTGATCAATACTTTTCACAACTCAAATAATCCCCGGTAATGAATCCAAAAACTTGGTGTTCAATACCATGGCATAAACACAACTTCGCACAACTAACCAGCAAGTGTATTGGGTCGTCCAAGTAATAAACCTTACGCGAGTAAGGGTCGATCCCACAGAGATTGTTGGTATGAAGCAAGCTATGGTCACCTTGTAAATCTTAGTCAGGCAAACTCAAATGGATATGGGTGATATACGAATAAAACATAAAGATAAAGATAGAGATACTTATGTAATTCATTGGTGGGAATTTCAGATAAGCGTATGAAGATGCTTGGTCCCTTCCGTCTCTCTGCTTTCCTACTGTCTTCATCCAATCCTTCTTACTCCTTTCCATGGCAAGCTTATGCAAGGGTTTCACCGTTGT
>NC_029780.3:95114228-95115991 GCF_000817695.3 Arachis duranensis
CCACTTTGGTGCCAGTTCCGGCGTTTAACGCTGGGAATTCTGAGGGTGACTTTGAACGCTGGTTTGGGCCATCAAATCTTGAGCAAAGTATGGACTATCATATATTGCTGGAAAGCCCAGGATGTCTACTTTCCAACGCCGTTAAGAGCGCGCCAATTGGGCTTCTGTAGCTCCAGAGAATCCACTTCGAGTGCAGGGAGGTCAGAATCCAACAGCATCTGCAGTCCTTTTTAGTCTCTGAATCAGATTTTTGCTCAGGTCCCTCAATTTTAGACAGAAAATACCTGAAATCACAGAAAAACACACAAACTCATAGTAAAGTCCAGAAAAGTGAATTTTAACTAAAAACTAATAAAAATATATTAAAAACTAACTCAAACATACTAAAAACATACTAAAAATAATGCCAAAAAGCGTACAAATTATCTGCTCATCACAACACCAAACTTAAATTGTTGCTTGTCCTCAAGCAACTGGAAATCAAATAAGATAAAAAGAAGAGAATATGCAATGAATTCCAAAAACATCTATGAAGATCAGTATTAATTAGATGAGCGGGGCTTTTAGCTTTTTGCCTCTGAACAGTTTTGGCATCTCACTCTATCCTTTGAAATTCAGAATGGTTGGCTTCTATAGGAACTCAGAATCCAGATAGTGTTATTGATTCTCCTAGTTAAGTATGATGATTCTTGAACACAGCTACTTTTTGAGTCTTGGTCGTGGCCCAAAGCACTCTGTCTTCCAGTATTACCACCGGATACATACATGCCACAGACACATAATTGGGTGAATCTTTTCAGATTGTGACTCAGCTTTGCTAGAGTCCCCAATTAGAGGTGTCCAGGGTTCTTAAGCACACTCTTTTTGCTTTGGATCACAACTTTATTTCTTTCTCTTTTTTTTTCGTTTTCTTTTCTCCCCTTTTTTTCTCGTTTTTTTTTTGTATTCACTTCTTTTTCTTGCTTCAAGAATCATTTTTATGATTTTTCAGATCCTCAGTAACATGTCTCCTTTTTCATCATTCTTTCCAGAGCCAACATTCATGAACCACAAATTCAAAAGACATATGCACTGTTTAAGCATACATTCAGAAAACAAAAGTATTGCCACCACATCAAAATAATTAAACTGTTATAAAATTCAAAATTCATGCAATTCTTTTCTTTTTCAATTAAGAACATTTTTATTTAAGAGAGGTGATGGATTCATAGGACATTCATAACTTTAAGGCATAGACACTAAGATGCTAATGATCACAAGACACAAACATAGATAAACATAAGTATGATTTTTCAAAAAACAGGAAATAAAGAACAAGGAAATTAAAGAACGGGTCCACCTTAGTGATGATGGCTTGTTCTTCCTCTTGAAGATCCTATGGAGTGCTTGAGCTCCTCAATGTCTCTTCCTTGTCTTTGTTGCTCCTCCCTCATGATTCTTTGATCTTCTCTAATTTCATGGAGGAGGATGGAGTGTTCTTGGTGCTCCACCCTTAGTTGTCCCATGTTGGAACTCGATTCTCCTAGGGAGGTGTTTAGTTGCTCCCAATAGTTTTGTGGAGGAAAGAGCATCCCTTGAGGCATCTCAGGGATTTGATGATGAGAGGGGTCTCTTGTTTGCTCCATCCTCTTCTTAGTAATGGGCTTGTCCTCATCAATGGGGATGTCTCCCTCTATGTCAACTCCAACTGAATAACAGAGGTGACAAATGAGATGAGGAAAGGCTAACCTTGCCAAGGTAGAGGACTTATCCGCCACCTTATA
>NC_029780.3:95116097-95118176 GCF_000817695.3 Arachis duranensis
GTAACTTCGGACCGGTTGCTAGTGGGAATGATCGAGCGTTGGATAAACTCCAACCATCCCCTAGCCACAGGCTTGAGGTCATGCCTTCTCAATTGAACCGGCTTTCCTCTTGAATCTCTCTTCCATTGGGCGCCCTCTTCACAAATGACTGTGAGGACTCGGTCCAACCTTTGATCAAAGTTGACCCTTCTAGTGTAAGGGTGTTCATCTCCTTGCATCATGGGCAAGTTGAATGCCAACCATGAACTCCTCAATGTCTCTTCCTTGTCTTTGTTGCTCCTCTCTCATGATTCTTTGATCTTCTCTAATTTCATGGAGGAGGACAGAGTGTTCTTGATGCTCCACCCTTAGTTGTCCCATGTTGGAACTCAATTCTCCTAGGGAGGTGTTTAGTTGCTCCCAATAGTTTTGTAGAGGAAAGTGCATCCCTTGAGGTATCTCAGGGATTTGATGATGAGAGGGGTCTCTTGTTTGCTCCATCCTCTTCTTAGTGATGGGCTTGTCCTCATCAATGGGGATGTCTCCCTCTATGTCAACTCCAACTGATGAACTTCTATTTCTTCTCCAATCATGATGCTATGAATCATGATAGCCCGGTCTATAGTAACTTCGGACCGGTTGCTAGTGGGAATGATTGAGCGTTGGATAAACCCCAACCATCCCCTAGCCACAGGCTTGAGGTCATGCCTTCTCAGTTGAACCGGCTTTCCTCTTGAATCTCTCTTCCATTGGGCGCCCTCTTCACAAATGTCTGTGAGGACTTGGTCCAACCTTTGATCAAAGTTGACCCTTCTAGTGTAAGGATGTTCATCTCCTTGCATCATCGCCAAGTTGAATGCCAACCTTACATTTTCCGGACTAAAAACCAAGTATTTCCCCCTAACCATAGTAAGCCAATTCTTAGGATCCGGGTTCATACTTTGATCATGGTTCTTGGTGATCCATGCATTGGCATAGAACTCTTGAACCATTAAGATTCCGACTTGTTGAACGGGGTTGGTAAGAACTTCCCAACCTCTTCTTCGGATCTCATGTCGGATCTCCGGATATTCACTCTTTTTGAGTGAAAAAGGGACCTCGGAGATCACCTTCTTCAAGGCCACAACTTCATAGAAGTGGTCTTGATGCACCCTTGAGATGAATCTTTCCATCTCCCATGCCTCGGAGGTGGAAGCTTTTGCCTTCCCTTTCCTCTTTCTAGAGGTTTCTCCGGCCTTGGATGCCATAAGTGGTTATGGAAAAACAAAAAGCAAAGCTTTTACCACACCAAACTTAAAAGGTTTGCTCGTCCTCGAGCAAAAGAAGAAAGAAGAGAGTAGAAGAAGAAGAAATGAGGAAGATGGAGATGGCTTTGTATTCGGCCAAAAAGAGGGAGAAGTGGTGTTTAGGTTGTGTGAAAATGAAGGCGTAAAAGAGGGTTTATATAGGAGTGGGGGAAGGGTAAGGTTCGGTCAAGTGAGGGTGGGTTTGGGTGGGAAAGAGGTTTGAATTTGAATGGTGAGGTAGGTGGGGTTTTATGAAGGATGGATGTGAGTGGTGAAGAGAAAGATGGGATTTGATAGGTGAAGGGTTTTTGGGGAAGAGGTGTTAAGGTGATTGGTGAATGGGTGAAGAAGAGAGAGAGAGAGTGGTAGGGTAGGTGGGGATCCTGTGGGGTCCACAGATCCTGAGGTGTCAAGGAAAAGTCATCCCTGCACCAAATGGCAAGCAAAAATGCGTTTTGAGCCAATTCTGGCGTTAAACGCCGGGCTGGTACCCATTTCTGGCGTTTAACGCCAAGAGCTTGCCCTTTTCTGGCGTTTAACGCCAGTCTGGTGCCCCTTTCTGGCGTTAAACGCCCAGAATGGTGCCAGACTGGGCGTTAAACGCCCATCTGCTAGCCTTACTGGCGTTTAAACGCCAGAAGGTTCTTCCTCCATAGTGTGCTGTTTTTCTTTCTGTTTTTCATTCTGTTTTTGCTTTTTTCATTGATTTTGTGACTTCTCATGATCATCAACCTACAGAAAACATAAAATAACAAAGGAAAAATAGATAAATATAACATTGGGTTGCCTCCCAACAAGCGCTTCTTTAATGTCA
>NC_029780.3:95118648-95119221 GCF_000817695.3 Arachis duranensis
CTTGCTCTTCAGTGACATATTCATCCTCTTCAGAGGAAGAATACTCATCAGAGCTCATGAATGGCAGAAGTAAATTCAATGGAATCTCTATGGTCTCATTTTGAGCCTCAGATTCCCATGGTTCCTCATTGGGGAACTCATTGGAGGCCAGTGGACGTCCACTGAGATCTTCCTCAGTGGTGTTCACTGCCTCTTCCTCCTTTCCAAATTCGGCCATGTTGATGGCTTTGCACTCTCCTTTTGGATTTTCTTCTGTATTGCTTGGAAGAGTACTAGGAGGGAGTTCAGTAATTTTCTTGCTCAGCTGACCCATTTGTCCCTCCAAGTTTCTAATGGAGGACCTTGTTTCAGTCATGAAACTTTGAGTGGTTTTGAGTAGATCAGAGACCATGGTTGCTAAGTCAGAGGTGTTCTGCTTAGAACTCTCTGTCTGTTGCTGAGAAGATGATGGAAAAGGCCTGTCATTGCTAAGCCTGTTTCTTCCACCATTATTATTGTTGAAACCTTGTTGAGGTCTCTGTTGATCCTTCCATGAGAGATTTGGATGATTTCTCCATGAAGGATTATAGGTGT
>NC_029780.3:95119440-95121650 GCF_000817695.3 Arachis duranensis
TCATTCTCAAGAACTCCTTTCTTCTGATTCGTCCCATTGTTCACATGATTCCTTTCAGAAGTGTACATGAATTGGTTATTTGCAACCATTTTAATTAGTTCTTGAGCTTCTGTAGGCGTCTTCTTTAGATGAAGAGATCCTCCAGCAGAGCTATCCAAAGACATCTTGGATAGTTCAGAGAGACCATCATAGAAAATACCTATGATGCTCCATTCAGAAAGCATGTCAGAGGGACACTTCCTGATTAATTGTTTGTATCTAACCCAAGCTTCATAGAGGGATTCTCCTTCCTTCTGTCTGAAGGTTTGGACTTCCACTCTAAGCTTACTCAATTTTTGAGGTGGAAAGAACTTTGCCAAGAAGGCATTGACTAGCCTTTCCCATGAGTTCAGGCTTTCTTTAGGTTGTGAGTCCAACCATGTCCTAGCTCTGTCTCTTACAGCAACAGGGAATAGCATAAGTCTGTAGACCTCAGGGTCAACCCCATTAGTCTTGACAGTGTCACAGATTTGCAAGAACTCAGCTAAGAACTGATGAGGATCTTCCAATAGAAGTCCATGGAATTTGCAATTCTGTTGCATTAGAGAAACTAATTGAGGCTTAAGCTCAAAGTTGTTCGCTCCAATGGCAGGGATAGAGATGCTTCTCCCATAGAAGTCGGGAGTAGGTGCAGTAAAGTCACCCAGCACCTTCCTTGCATTGTTGGCATTGTTGTTGTTTTCGGCTGCCATGTGTTCTTCTAGTTTGAAGATTTCTGTTAGGTCCTCAGAGAGTTGTGCCTTAGCTTCTCTTAGCTTTCGCTTCAAGGTCCTTTCAGGTTCAGGATCAGCCTCAACAAGAATGCTTTTGTCTTTGCTCCTGCTCATAAGAAAGAGAAGAGAACAAGAAAATGTGGAATCCTCTATGTCACAGTATGGAGATTCCTTGAGGTGTCAGAGGAAAAGAAAAATAGAAGGCAGAGGTAGAAAATTTGAACTTATCAAAGAAGATGGAGTTCGAATTTTGCATTAAGGAATAGTGTTAGTCCATAAATAGAAAGATGTGAGAAGAGGGGAAGTAATTTTCGAAAATTAAGTAAAGGATTTTGAAAACATTTTGAAAAACACTAATTGATTTTTGAAAATAAAAGTGGGAAAGAAGTAAAGTGATTTTTGAAAAAGATTTTTAAATTAGAAATTAAAAAGATATGATTGAAAGCTATTTTGAAAAAGATGTGGTTAAGAAGATATGATTAGTTTTAAAAATATATGATTGAGAAGATATGATTTGAAAAACATTTTAAAAGATTTGATTTTGAAAATTAATGACTTGGCTATCAAGAAAAGATATGATTCAAACATTAAACCTTTCTCAACAGAAAAGGCAACATACTTGAAATGTTGAATCAAATCATCAATTGATAGCAAGTATTTTTGAAAATGGAAAAAAATTGAATTTGAAAAAGATTTGATTGAAAAGATTTGATTTGAAAAAGATTTGATTTTGAAAAATTTTGAAAACTTGAAAAAAAATCTGCATTGAAAACAAAATCTTCCCTCTTGTGCCATCCTGGCGTTAAACGCCCAGAATGGTGCACATTCTGGCGTTTAACGCCCAAAACTCTACCCTTTTGGGCGTTAAACGCCCAACCAGGCACCCTGGCTGGCGTTTAAACACCAGTCTGTCCTTCTTCACTGGGCGTTTTGAACGCCCAGCTTTTTCTGTGTAATTCCTCTGCAGTATGTTCTGAATCTTCAATTCTTTGTATTATTTACTTGAAAAGACACAAATTAAAAATATTTTTGGATTTTTACTAGTAAGGAATAATCAAAATGCAACTAAAATCAAATAACAATGCATGCAAGACACCAAACTTAGCAGTTTGTATACTACTGACACTAATGAGAATGCCTATGAGACACATAAACACTCAAGTCAAGAGAATTCAAAGATTAGAGTAAGAAATCATCAAAAACAACTTGAAGATCCTTAAGACACATGAATAAATGCATGCAATTGACACCAAACTTAAAATGAGACACTAGACTCAAACAAGAAACATACAATATTTTTGGTTTTTTTTTATGATTTTGTAAATTTTTTTGTGCTTTTTCGAAAATTAAGTGAAAAAAGAAAATAAAGGTATCAAAATTCTTAATGAGAATTCCAGGAATCATACAATGTTTAGTCTAAGACTCCGGTCCAGGAATTAGACATGGCTTCACAGCCAG
>NC_029780.3:95122052-95122309 GCF_000817695.3 Arachis duranensis
TAAGATAGAGATACTTATGTAATTCATTGGTGGGAATTTCAGATAAGCGTATGAAGATGCTTGGTCCCTTCCGTCTCTCTGCTTTCCTACTGTCTTCATCCAATCCTTCTTACTCCTTTCCATGGCAAGCTTATGCAAGGGTTTCACCGTTGTCAGTGGCTACCTCCCATCCTCTAAGTGGAAATGTTCAACGCACCCTATCACGACACGGCTATCCATCTGTCGGTTCTCAATCAGGCCGGAATAGAATCCAGTGA
>NC_029780.3:95122999-95139277 GCF_000817695.3 Arachis duranensis
GTGCTAGTTCCGGCGTTTAACGCTGGAATTCCTGAGGGTGACTTTGAACGCCGGTTTGGGCCATCAAATCTTGGGAAAAGTATGGACTATCATATATTGCTGGAAAGCCCAGGATGTCTACTTTCCAACACCGTTGAGAGCGCGCCAATTGGGCTTCTGTAGCTCCAGAGAATCCACTTCGAGTGCAGGGAGGTCAGAATCCAACAGCATCTGCAGTCCTTTTTAGTCTCTGAATCAGATTTTTGCTCAGGTCCCTCAATTTCAGCCAGAAAATACCTGAAATCACAGAAAAACACACAAACTCATAGTAAAGTCCAGAAAAGTGAATTTTAACTAAAAACTAATAAAAATATACTAAAAACTAACTCAAACATACTAAAAACATACTTAAAACAATGCCAAAAAGCGTACAAATTATCCGCTCATCAACCACAGACAAGGTTTAGACTTTCCGGATTCTCAAGGATGCTGCCAATGGATTCTAGCTTATACCACGAAGACTCTGATTAAAGAATCTAATAGATACTCATTCAATCTAATATAGAACAGAGGTGGTTGTCAGGCACGCATTCATAGGTTGAGAATGGTGATGAGTGTCACGGATCATCACCTTCTTCATATTGAAGTGCGAATGAATATCTTAGATAGAAACAAGCGTGTTTGAATAGAAAACAGAATTAATTGCATTAATTCATCGAGACGCTGCAGAGCTCCTCACCCCCAACAATGGAGTTTAGAGACTCATGCCGTCAGAGAATACAAAGTTCAGATCTAAAATGTCATGCGGTACAAAATAATTCTCTAAAAGTTGTTTAAATACTAAACTAGTAACCTAGGTTTACAAAAAATGAGTAAACTAAGATAGGTAGTGCAGAAATTCACTTCTGGGGCCCACTTGGTGTGTGCTGGAGCTGAGACTTAAGCTTCTCATGTGCCTATGCTGTTTCTGGAGTTAAACGTTAGGTTGTAACCTATTTCTGGCGTTTAACTCCAACTTGCAACCTGTTTCTGGCGTTCAACGCCAGAATGCAACATAGAAGTGGCGTTAAATGCCAGTTTACGTCATTTATCTTCGTGCAAAGTATGAACTATTATATATTTCTGGAAAACCCTAGATGTCTACTTTCCAACCCAATTGAGAGCGTGCTAATTAGACTTCTGTAGCTCCAAAAAATCCATTCCGTGTGTAGGGAGGTCAGAATCCAACAGCAACAGTAGTCCTTTTTCAGCCTGAATCAGATTTTTGCTCAGCTCCCTCAATTTCAGCTAGAAAATACCTGAAATCATAGAAAAACACAGAAACTCATAGTAAAGTCCAGAAATATGAATTTTTCCTAAAAACTAATAAAAAATATACTAAAAACTAACTAAAACACACTAAAATCTACATGAAATTACCCCCAAAAATCGTATAAAATATCCGCTCATCATAACACCAAACTTAAACTGTTGCTTGTCCCCAAGCAACTAGATAAATAAAATAGGATAAAAGGAAATCAAAAAGCAATAATATCTCAGAGTTTTAAGTGAAGCTCAGATTCTAATTAGATGAGCGGGACTAGTAGCTTTTTGCTTCCGAACAATTTTGGCATCTCACTTTATCCTTTGAAATTCAGAATGATTGGCATCCATTAGAAACTTAGAATTCAGATAGTATTATTGATTCTCCGAGTTTAGTATGCTGATTCTTGAACACAGCTACTTTATGAGTCTTGGTCGTGGCCCTAAGCATTTTGTTTTCCAGTATTACCATTGGATACATAAATGCCACAGACACATAACTGGGTGAACATTTTCAGATTGTTACTTAGCTTTGCTAGAGTCCCCAATTAGAGGTGTCCAGAGTTCTTAAGCACACTCTTTTGCCTTGGATCACGACTTTAACCACTCAGTCTCAAGCTTTTCACTTGGACCTGCATGCCACAAGCACATGGTTAGGGACAGCTTGATTTAGCCGCTTAGGCCTGGATTTATTTCCTTGGGCCCTCCTATCCATTAATGATCAAAGCCTTGGATCCTTTTTACCCTTGCCTTTTGGTTTTAAGGGCTATTGGCTTTTTCTACTTCTCCTTCTCTCTCTTTTTTTTTCACTGCTTTTTCTTGCTTCAAGAATCAATTTCATGATTTTTCATATTGTCAATAACATTTCTCTGTTCATCATTCTTTCAAGAGCCAACAATGTTAACATTCATAAAATTCAATATAAAAAATATGCACTGTTCAGGCATTCATTCAGAAGACAAAAAGTATTGCCACCACATCTAAATAATTAGAATTTTCCTTATTAAAAACTCGAAAAAATATTGCCTCTTTATTATAAAAATCTACTATTTTATTCATGTTTGATGATGATGAGAAAAATAAATTATAGCTTAATTGGAGATAAAATCAAAATAGATATACTAATTACTACTACTCATATATAACTTCTAAGGTAAATTCCTAATAAGAACAACTATCACAGAGTTAAGGCTAAGATTAGGACTCAACAACCTTTATTTTGGGAGGTGGATGCTCCTTTAATCTGTGGGGTGCTTGGCCCTTCAAGAGACAGCTTCTAACGCTTCAGTTCACACCCTTGCTCTTCTTGTTCCTTAAGCAGTTTGCAAAGCATGCTATTTTGATTTTGTTGTTCTTCCTTCAGATGCTCTATAGCTTCTTGCAACTTGGTGACAGATGCTTCAAGACGCTCCCAGTATTCAATTTGAGGAATTTCCGGGAGGAACTCCTGTGCTTTCCTCTTGATGGGGTCGTCCTACATTTGTTGTCCTTCCATTGACTTTTTGGTGATTGGTCGCTCAACTGAGATATACTCAGTTACTCTCATCTTCACCCCAGCATCTTTACATAGCATAGATATTAAGCTTGGATAAGCCAATTTGGCATCTTTGGAGTTCTTGTTTGCAATTATGTAAAGTTCACAAGAGATCAGCTGATGAACTTCCACTTCTTTTCCAAGCATAATGCAATGGATCATTACTGCTCTTTTGATGGTGACTTCAGAGCGGTTGCTAGTGGGCAGTAATGAAGTCCAGCCAGCCTCTGACGACTAGTTTGAGATCTTCTCTCTTGAGTTGATTTGGGACACCCTTTGTGCTGGTTATCCACTTGGTTCCAATGAGGCATATGTCCTCTAGAATTTCATCCAAACCCTTATTTGTTCTCATCATTCTCCTATTAAAGGAGTCTGGGTCATCTTTCAGCTAAGGTAGCTTAAAGATCTCCCTGATTTTTTCAGGGTGAAGGTGAACAATCTTCCCTCTAACCAAAGTCCGATAGTCATAGAAGGCAGTTCCAGCTATTCTCTGCCTGTCTGTTTGCCACAGATTAGAGTAGAATTCCTGAACCATGTTTCTTCCTACCTTTGTTTTAGGATTAGCTAGGATTTTCCAACTCCTGTTTCGAATTTGCTCTTGGATCTCCGGATATTCGTCTTCTTTCAGATCGAATTTAACTTCCAGGATCACTGACCTTAGACCCATTATTTTGTAGTAATGGTCTGAATGTTCTTTGGTTAAGAACTTCCCTTGATTCCAAAGTGGTTTTGGAATATTCTCTTTCTTGCCTCTTGGAGTGGTTTGTTTTCCCTTAGGAGCCATGATCTTGGTGGGTATTGGTTTAGTGATCACGGATAAACACACCAAACTTAGAGGTTTGCTTGTCCTCAAGCAAAATAAAGGAAAGGAAAGGGATAGAAGGAGAGCCAATTTCGAATTGTGGAGGAGAAGAGGGAGGCCGAACGTGGATTTAAAGGGGAGGGGTGGGTTTTTGAAAATTTTGAAAAAGATAAGATAGAAGATATGATTTGTAAAAGATAAGTGTGATAGGAAAAAGATGTAATTTAAAATTGAAAAGTTATGAAAGATATTTGAAAAAGATAAATCTGAATTTTGAAAAGAAGATATGATGAGTTTAAAAAGATTTGAAAAGAATTTAAAAAGATTTGAAAAGAATTTAAAAAGATAATTGAGTTTTGAAAAAGGTTTGAAAAGATTTTGAAGGAGAATTAAGAAATAAGTTTAGGATTAAAAATTTTTGGATTGAAGTTGAAAGATGAGAGTTTGTAACATGTTTATGCAAGAAATCATGAATTGAAACATGAAAAATGGAAAAAATTTGAAGTGAAAAATGAATTTACCTCCTCCCCACAATCCTGGCGTTAAACGCCCAAACACTGCATGTTTTGGGTGTTTAACGCCCATTTGTAGCTTCTCCTGGGCGTTTAACGCCCAGCTGTAGCATCTGGCTGGCGTTAAACGCCAGAAAATCCTTTATCACTGGGTGTTTTTCTGAACGCCCAGGATGCTGCCAATCTGGCGTTAAATGCCCAGAAGTTGCTTCTTTCTGGAGTTTAACGCCCAGATGGCTATCACTACTAGCGTTAAATGCCCAGTAGATGCTTCTTTTAGGCGTTTAACACCCAAAGCAGCTCTTACTGGCTTTTTCGCACCAGTGAGCTTCTTTTTACTGTTTTATCCTCTTAATCCTTCTGTAACTCTGTGAACTCATGCAATTGCTATTTTACCTTGAAGTTAATTAGTATGACCTGTAAAATTTAATTAATTAACAAAATGGTTGTGTTGCCTCCCAGCAAGCACTTCTTTATTGTCTTTAGCTGGACTATTACTGAGCTTTAATCAAGTCTCAGTTTTGAGCATTCTTGCTCAAAATTGATTTCAAGATAATGTTTGACTCTCTGTCCATTAACAATGAACTTTTTGTTAGAATCATTATCCTGAAGCTCTACGTATCCATATGGTGACACACTTGTAATCACATATGGACCTTTCCACTGGGATTTCAATTTCCCGGGGAATAATCTGAGCCTAGAATTAAACAGTAGAACTTTCTACCCTGGCTCAAAGACTCTGGATGACAGTTTCTTATCATGCTATCTTTTTGCTTTCTCTTTGTAAATTCTTGCATTTTCGAAAGCATTGAGTCTGAATTCCTTTAGCTCATTTAATTGGAGCAATCGTTTTTCTCCAGCTAACTTGGCATCAAGGTTTAGGAATTTGGTTGCCCAGTAGGCCTTGTGTTCCAGTTCCACTGGCAAGTGACAGGCTTTTCCATACACAAGCTGGTATAGAGAGGTCCCTATAGGAGTCTTGAATGCTGTTCTGTATGCCCACAGAGCATCATCCAAGCTTCTTGCCCAATCCCTTCTATGGTTAATCACAGTCCGTTCCAGAATTCTTTTAAGTTCTCTATTAGAGACTTCAGCTTGCCCATTTGTCTGTGGATGATATGGAGTTGCCACCCTGTGGCTGACTCCATATCGAACCATAGCAGAGTAAAGCTGTTTATTGCAGAAATGAGCGCCCCCATCACTGATTAATACTCTAGGGACACCAAATCTGCTGAAGATATGTTTCTGGAGGAATTTCAGCACTGTTTTAGTATCATTAGTGGGTGTTGCAATAGCTTTCACCCATTTGGATACATAATTCACTGCCACAAGAATATAAGTGTTTGAGTATGATGGTGGGAAAGGCCCCATGAAGTCAATACCCCATACATCAAACAACTCAATCTCCAAGATCCCTTGTTGAGGCATGGCATAACTGTGAGGCAGATTGTCAGATCTTTGGCAACTGTCAAAATTAAGTACAAACTCTTGGGAGTCTTTATGGAGAGTAGGCCAATAGAAGCCACATTGGAGGATTCTTGTGGCTGTTCACTCACTTCCAAAATGTCCTCCATATTGTGATCCATGGCAATGCCATAGGATCTTCTGTGCTTCTTCTTTAGGCACAAATCTATGGATTACTCTGTCCGCACATCTCTTGAAGAGATATGGTTCATCCCAAAGATAGTACTTTGCATCTGTGATTAATTTCTTTGATTACTGCCTACTATATTCTTTGGGTATGAATCTCACAGCCTTGTAGTTTGCAATGTCTGCAAACCATGGTACTTTCTGGATGGCAAAGAGTTGCTCATCCGAAAAGTTTTCAGAGATCTCAGTAAGAGGGAGGGACGCCCCTTCTACTGGTTCTATTCGGGACAGGTGATCTGCTACTTGGTTCTCTGTCCCTTTTCTGTCTCTTATTTCTATATCAAACTCTTGCAGAAGCAACATCCATCTTATGAGTCTGTGTTTTGAATCCTGCTTTGTGAGTAGATATTTAAGAGCAGCATGGTCAGTGTACACAATCACTTTTGATCCTACTAAATAAGATCTGAACTTGTCAATGGCATAAACCACTATAAGCAATTCCTTTTCTATGGTTGTGTAGTTCTTCTGCGCATCATTTAGAACATGGCTAGTATAATAAATGACGTGCAGAAGCTTGTCATGCCTCTATCCCAACATTGCACCAATGGCATGATCACTAGAATTACACATTAATTCAAATGGTAATGTCCAGTCTGGTGCAGAGATGACTGGTGCTGTGACCAGCTTAGCTTTCAGAGTCTCAAATGCCTGCAGACACTCCTTATCAAAGATGAATGGCGTGTCAGCAGCTAGCAGATTACTCAGAGGTTTTGCAATTTTTGAAAAATCCTTTATAAACCTTTCGTAGAATCCTGCATGCCCCAGAAAGCTTCTGATTGCCTTAACATTGGCAGGTGGTGGTAATTTTTCAATTGCCTCTACCTTAGCTTGATCCACCTCTATTCCCTTGTTCGAAATTTTGTGCCCAAAGATAATTCCTTCAGTCACCATAAAGTGACATTTTTCCCAGTTTAAAACTAGGTTAGTCTCTTGGCACCTCTTTAGAACAAGTGCTAGATGGTCAAGACAGGAGCTGAATGAGTCTCCGAATACTGAAAAGTCATCCATGAAGACTTCCAAAAATTTTTCTACCATATCAGAGAAAATAGAGAGCATGCACCTTTGAAAGGTTACAGGTGCATTGCACAGACCAAATGGCATCCTTCTGTATGCAAATACTCTGGATGGACATGTGAATGCTATTTTCTCTTGATCTTGGGGATCTACTGCAATTTGATTATAACCTGAATATCCATCCAGGAAGTAGTAGTATTCATGACCTACTAGTCTTTCTAGCATCTGGTCTATGAATGGTAAAGGAAAATGATCCTTTTTGGTAGCTGTATTGAGCCTTCTATAATCAATACACATACGCCACCCTGTAACTGTTCTTGTAGGAACCAATTCATTATTTTCATTATGAACCACTGTCATGCCACCCTTCTTAGGGACGACTTGGACAGGGCTTATCGAGGAGCTATCAGAAATAGGATAAATAATCCCAGCCTCTAGTAATTTAGTGACCTCCTTCTGCACCACCTCCTTTATGGCTAGATTCAGCCGCCTCTGTGGTTGGACCACTAGCTTAGCGTCATCCTCCAATAGGATCTTGTGCATGCATCTGGCCGGGCTAATGCCCTTAAGATCACTGATGGACCACCCAAGAGCTGTCTTGTGTGTCCTTAGCACTTGAATTAGTGCTTCCTCTTCTTGTGGCTCTAAGGTAGAGCTTATGATTACAGGAAATGTATCACCTTCTCCCAAAAATGCATATTTCAGGGATAGTGGTAATGGTTTGAGCTCGGGTTTAGGATGTTTTTCCTCTTCTTGAGGGATTTTCAGAGGTTCTATTATTCTCTCTGGTTCCTCCAGATCAGGCTGAGCATCTTTAAAGATATTCTCTAGTTCTGATTCGAGACTCTCAGTCATATTGACCTCTTTTACCAGAGAGTCAATAATATCAATGCTCATGCAGTCGTTTGGGGTGTCTGGATGCTGCATAGCTTTGACAACATTCAACTTAAACTCGTCCTCATTGACTCTCAGGGTTACTTCCCCTTTTTGGACGTCAATGAGGATTCGTCTAGTTGGTAGGAAATGTCATCCTAGAATGAGAGTTGCACTCTTGTGCTCCTCCATTTCTAGCACCACAAAGTCAGTGGGAAAGGCAAATGGCCCAACCTTGACAATCATATCTTCAATCATGCCTGATGGGTATTTAATGGAGCCATCAGCAAGTTGGAGACATATCCGGGTTGGTTTGACTTCTTCAGTCAAACCAAACTTTCTGATAGTAGATGCAGGTATTATGTTGATACTTGCCCCAAGATCACATAGATCTTGCTCGGTATAAGTACCCTCTAATGTGCATGGTATCATAAAGCTTCCGGGATCTTTAATCTTTTCTGGTAATCTTTTCAGAATGACTGCACTGCATTCTTCAGTGAGGTAAACTTTTTCAATTTCTCTCCAATCCTTCTTATGACTTAAGATCTCTTTCATGAACTTAGCATAAGAGGGTATTTTCTCAAGTGCCTGATAAACCACTATTTTATGGTTTATCTTGTGCTTAATTGAGTGGATTTTATCAACTCTTCACCCACTTATTCATACTATTTGCATGGTTTTACATTTGCCTTCCTAATTATGTGCTTTGATTGAAAACATGCTTCTTTGGCCTTATGTTTCCTATCTTTAATCCTCTCTTATTACCATTAGATGTCTTGATATGTGTGTTAAGTATTTTCAGATATTATAGGGCATGAATGGCTCAGAGGATGGAAAGGAAGAATGCAAAAATGGAAGGAAAGCATAAAACGGAGTTTGTGAAGAAACTGGAGCGACGCGACCGCATGGACGACGCGGCCGCATGCCAAGCGCGAAGAAGAAGCGACGCGGCCGCATGACTGATGCGACCGTGTGCCTAAAGAAGAACACATATGATGCGGCCGCATGACTGACGCGACCACGCGACAAGGAAGACTCCAATTGACACGACTGCGTGACCCACGCGGACGCATGACAGAGGCCACGCACCAGAAATTGCAGAAAACGCTCACAGCGGATTCTGAAGCCCTTTTTGGCCCACATCCAAGTCCAGAAGGCATAGACCAGAGGTTATAAAGTGGGGGAATGCATCCATTCATAATGATGCTTTCATAATTCACTTTTCATGTTTTCGATGTAGTTTTTAGAGAGAGAGGTTCTCTCCTCTCTCTTAGAATTTAGGTAGGATTTTTAGAAATTAGGATTTAGGACTTCTCTTAGTTTTAGGAGTGACTCTCAATCCCAGGTTCAATGTTCTTTTACTTTATATTTATCTCTTATTTTCAGATGCCATTAATGCTTGCTTGTATTAGTTATGTTGCCTATTTGGCTTATGCTACATTCATGTTATGATTTTCTTATTTAATATTACTTGAGATATTTCAGTTCAATATTGCTCTTTTTATTCATGTTATTGATCATTCCCAATCTGAAGATGTTCTTATTCCGGTAGATTTAATTTACTTTTCCTTTTTGGCCTTGGTTAAGAAATCAGTAACTCAGGGGTTATCTTAGCTCAACATAATTGATAACTGTTATCTTTGCTAATTGAACTGAACTTCAATAATCCCAACCTTTTCTTAGGAAATAAATAGGATTCGAAGGTCTAACTAATTAGTCCATTGACTCTCCTTTGCTTTAGCAAAGGTTAACTAAGTGGAATTAAGATTCAACTTTCATTATTATTGCTAAGAATAACAAAGTCTGGACTTCCAATTTCTCATACCTTGCCAAAAGTTTGCTTTACAGTATTTATTTATTCTAATTGCTATTTAAATTAATTGCCATATTGACTCCTCATTCTCGAAACCCCAAATTTACAATCTCTATAACCAATAATAAGAACATACTTCCCTGCAATTTCTTGAGAAGACGACCTGAGGTTTAAATACTTCGGTTATCAATTTATTTAGGGGTTTGTTACTTGTGACAACCAAAACGTTTGTACGAAGGGATTTTTGTTGGTTTAGAAACTATATCTACAACGCAACTATTTTTTATAAAATTCTTTACTAGCAAAAATCCTAACGTCAAAATGGCGCCGTTGCCAGGGAATTACAAACGTGTGCCTTATTATTGGTTATTGTAAATATTTAAAAAAAATATTTTTCTTTTACTTGTTTATTTGTTTCTCCTTTTTCCCCCTTATTTCTGATATCTACTATGAATTCTCACCCTTCTCGCTTTGAGTTTGGTTCTAAATTTGTTGAAGGAAATAGAAACCACAGCAGGACTATGCATCAAGGTCAGACCAATCAAGGATGGATGGAGCCAAGAGGATCTAATCAACCCTTTAGGCAACAACACCATCCAAGATATCATGGACAACGACCATTCTACAATGCATACCCAGCTGAAAGATATGGTGGACAACCTTGTAACTACCAACAAGCCCCACCCTGTGCTCAAAGACCATCCTCTCGACATAACTTCGAACCACCAAACTCACAAGCTTCTTTTCACCATTCGCTACCACATGATCATTATCCACCCCAACACCAATCCAATTACTCCCAAGAACCACCACTCCCCTATACACCATGTCCATATCCATCAAGCCCAGAATCACAGGTTCACCTCGAAGAATCAGTAAAACAATTTAATGCAACCCTTCATCAACTGGAGCAAGCAATAAATCAATTATCTTCCAGACGTTCAGCCCCTCAATAGACTCCCATGGCTTTATGTGGAGAATCCAATGAAGAACGCAGCACGAAGAAGACACAAGAAACTCCAGTGGACAGCATAAAGCATAACTTCGTACTGGAACAAATAGAGGAAGCTGTCATTGTAGAAGAAGAAGAGTTGGTTGAAGATTTAGGAGATGCCGAACCGCCACCTGAATCCAGAGTTGTGGAGAATTCCGTCAAAGATGTTACAATTGATGCTAAGGAGGATTTTGCACAGCCTCCAATACAAATATCTTACGAAGAACTGAACGTAATAACCCAAGACGCAGGTTTCCTTGATGATGATGATCACGAGTCCTGTTCTCTTAGCGACGAACTTGCATCCGCAAGTGAATTCTTTGAGACGGAAGAATCTTCCCCGAGTGAATATGAAGATGATGCTGAGGTAGATTTTTCTCAACCTCCAATATATGACTTGAGCGATAATGAGGGAGAAATTGAAGACTCTGATCAAGATATGGTTGAAGTGGAAGAAATTTGCAATAAAGTGGAGATATTCACAGAAGAGCACAAGGGAGTAAAACTTACAGAACCACTGGAACCACCTATCTCGAGGCCACTACCACCCAATACAAGCTTCAAGTAGGTAAAATCCTTAGATTTTATCTTCATTTTTCCACTTGAATATGGTTTACTTGAAACAGATGGCCAGCTTAGAGTTCTTTGCGGCTTTAAGAGGAAAAGGGAAATGGCTCATACTCAAAGCTGGTGCACAAGGTTCAATAAGGTTCCACGCTTCAACTCAAAGTGCAAGGATTGGTATCATGCTCAATTGAATGGATCACGGAGAACGTTTGGTCACCATGGTGAGAATCTACTTTTTAAATCGCCCGGATGGAATCATGTAGATCAAGACAGAGGCGGATTTAAAAGCAAAGCTTGGGATCATGGATCCTATCCTGACATTCGTCATCCCGGGAGCCTGAAAATTTGTTTGAAGCTGCTCAAAAGCTTTACATGCCTAGTTTGGGACCCCGGAGGCTATTGGCATTACAAGCATTGGTGGAGATTTCTGGATGAATTTAAACATAAGCCGTCATAACAGGAAGCTCAACCAATGTCCAACTTAAGGACTTTAACTAAAAGTGCTAGGTGGGAGACAGCCCACCATGGTATGATCGTTCCTTTTTCATTTTTATTTAGTTTTATTTGTTTTCAAGTTTTATTTTATTTTTCATTGAACCTGGAATTACTCATAATATTCATATCATTTTGCATTCTACAAACTGCATAAAAAAAATTTTACGCACGCGACTCAGTAGCGTCGCTGACGCGTTCGCGTCACATGTGCGTTGTGAAGAAGAGAAATCGAATAGAGAGTCACGCGAGAGCGTGGCTGGAGGCGTGCCAGTGGCACAAATCGTCCCACGCGACCGCGTCACTGACGCGTTCGTGTCACATGGGAATAATGGCCTTCCACGCGACCGCATGACCCACGCGGCCGTGTGCCCTGATTTTCGACGTAAAAAGGGTGCACAACGAATTATTGTGCGAGAGTGGTGCTGGATTGATGCTGAACGCACAATTCTACCCACGCGGACGCATGGCTCACGCGTCCGCGTCATTCCCTTCTAAAGCCCACTCACGCGATCACATGCCCCACGCGATCGCGTCACCCAAAATTTGGCAAAAATAAAAATTCGAACAGAGAGTTGTGCGAGCGCGAGGCTGCCCTCGCGCTAGTAGCATAACCTGAGTCACGCGTCCGCGTGACCGACGCGACCGCGTCGATTAATTTAAGCGTCAGTCGTGCGACCGTATCCCCCACGCGTCCGCGTCGCTTGCACCGCACAACTTTTTCAACGCAGCCAAATATCTTATCTTCTCTTCCCTATACCTAATTCTTTTCCTCCTTTCATATTTCTTTTCTTCCTTCTTCTTCCTTTTCTTACTTTCTTCTTCTCATCTTTTTCACCTCCATTCTATTTTATTTAATTTATTTGCATACTTTCTTCTATTGCATTTTAATTTTGTGCATCTTTTTATTTTCTTTTCTAAATTTATTAATTTTTCCATTGGTGTTACTTATTCATATTCAACTGTTGTGTCTTTTCTAGTATTATTTTGGTACTCAGTGACTTGTTTTACACTATTGGGTAATATTGTTTAAATCAATGCTATTCTTTTATGATATTTGTTTTAATTTTGCATTGACATGAATTTATATTATCTTGCACTCTCTTTCCCATTGTTGCAAATTTTTGCACTCTTGCTTTGCCATGTACTTCTACTATTTTCTCACTTGCATGTTGTAGCTACCATGTAATTGAGACCCTTATTATCTGGCATTAATACCCATATTTTATTTATTTTATTTATTTTCTATCTTTATTTTTGGGTTATTTTTCTTCTTTTCCCTCTTCTTTCAGGATGGCCACCACGAAGGGAGAGGAAAAGCTTCTTAATGGAAAGACAAACAAGTCCACCTGCACAATCTTTGGAGAAAGGCATCAGTTGGAGCAGCCCATCCACTTGTACATCTTAGCATGCACCAAGGACGGTGCAATCTTTAAGTGTGGGGAGGTCGACACCGATCTCCATGGGTTAGTACTTTCTTGTCTCAACACCAATGTTTAAATTTTCTTTGTAGCTAGTTGTTGCATTTGCATATTTATTTGATTTTGTGCATATTTTACCACTTGGTTGAAGAAATATTTTTTTTTCAAGAAATTTTTATAGTATTTCACTAATTTAAATTGAAAAATTTGTGTTAAACTTGTTTTGAAGTTGTATTTGGAATATGGTTTTTGAGCCAAAGAACACACAACCTGTGAGATTTTGAGCTTATTTATATGGTTACATTATTTAACCATAAATTTTTATTCTTGTGTGTTTTCTTCTCTATAATTGTAATGTTTGCTTTGTTCCATTTTGTATGTCTAATATTTAATATATTTACATGCTTGCATATGATTGAGGCCATTATTTGATTCTAGCTCACTTATCCCAAAATTAGCCTACCTTTTACATCACCCTTGGTAGCCCCCTTGAGCCTTTAATTCCCTCTTATTCTATAAACCACAACACTAGCCTTAAGCAGAAAAACAAATTTAAAATCCCAAGTTGAATCCTTGGTTAGCTTAAGATAGAAAATGTGTAATTGTTTAAGTGTGGGAAACCTATTGGGAACATGGATGATAAAAACAAAGGGTAGGAAGCTGAAAAGAATGAAATAATTCAAAAATAAAAATTTTGGGAAGCATGCTCATGTGAAATCAAAATAATTGAATTACCATGTGCATTAAAAAAATAATAATTCAGTATTTGAATAAAGGGGATACAAAAGAATTCCCCAAATGCAAAATAAAGCAATGCACATGGGACAAAATTAAAACTAATGCATGAGCATGTAACATCAAAAGTGGGAAAAATATGGGAGAATAGGTAAAGAAGCTTTGCTTTACAAAGTATGTATGTTAGGTGAGATCTTAAACTAATCAAGGATTCACTTAATTAGCTCACTTAGCCTTATACATATACCCTTACCTTTACCTTGGCCCCATTACAACCTTAATTAAAGACCTCATGATTATTACAACCCTAAAAAGACCTCATGATGTTTGCATTGGTATGCTAAATATTTGTTGATTGATTAGATGAGGAACAAAAGTTTAGAAAGCATGATTAGAGAAGAGTAGAGAGATTGACCCTAGACACTTGAGAGACTAGAGTGATATACATTACCAGTGAGGGTTCAATGCTTGATTCATTGTTCCCTGCTTTTATGAGCCATCTTCTTACAAGGTTACTTGTTTTTTATTGTATGATTTGAATTAGTGAAATTTGATTTATATTTGTCTTGAAGAACTTATTTACTCTTAACCAAGTAAGTAAAAGTATTTAGCATGTAGTTGCATTCATAGGTTGCATTGTATACATTCTACCATCCCTCTTCACCCCTTTATAGCTTCTCTTGAGCTTAGCATGAGGACATGCTATTGTTTAAGTGTGGGGAGGTTGATAAACCACTATTTTATGGTTTATCTTGTGCTTAATTAAGTGGATTTTATCAACTCTTCACCCACTTATTCATACTATTTGCATGGTTTTACATTTGCCTTCCTAATTATGTGCTTTGATTGAAAACATGCTTCTTTGGCCTTAAGTTCCCTATCTTTAATCCTCTCTTATTACCATTAGATGCCTTGATATGTGTGTTAAGTATTTTCAGATATTATAGGGCATGAATGGCTCAGAGGATGGAAAGGAAGAATGCAAAAATGGAAGGAAAGCATAAAACGGAGTTTGTGAAGAAACTGGAGCGACGCGACCGCATGGACGACGCAGCCGCAAGCCAAGCGCGAAGAAGAAGCGACGCAGCCGCATGACTGACGTGACCGCGCGCCTAAAGAAGAACACCTATGATGCGGCCGCATGACTGACGCGACCGCGCGACAAGGAAGACTCCAACTGACGCGACCGCGTGACCTACGCGGACGCGTGACAGAGGCCACGCACCAGAAATTGCAGAAAACGCTCATAGCGGATTCTGAAGCCCTTTTTGGCCCAAATCCAAGTCCAGAAGGCATAGACCAGAGGTTATAAAGTGGGGGAATGCATCCATTCGTAATGATGCTTTCATAATTCACTTTTCATGTTTTAGATGTAGTTTTTAGAGAGAGAGGTTATCTCCTCTCTCTTAGGATTTAGGTAGGATTTTTAGAAATTAGGATTTAGGACTTCTCTTAGTTTTAGGAGTGACTCTCGATCCTAGGTTTAATGTTCTTTTACTTTATATTTATCTCTTATTTTCAGATGCCATTAATGCTTGCTTGTATTAGTTATGTTGCCTATTTTGCTTATGCTACATTCATGTTATGATTTTCTTATTTAATATTACTTGAGATATTTCAGTTCAATATTGCTCTTTTTATTCATGTTATTGATCATTCCCAATCTGAAGATGTTCTTATTCCGGTAGATTTAATTTACTTTTCCTTTTTGGTCTTGGTTAAGAAATAAGTAACTCAGGGGTTATCTTAGCTCAACATAATTGATAACTGTTATCTTTGCTAATTGAACTGAACTTCAATAATCCCAACATTTTCTTAGGAAATAAATAGGATTCGAAGGTCTAACTATTTAGTCCCTTGACTCTCCTTTGCTTTAGCAAAGGTTAACTAAGTGGAATTAAGATTCAACTTTCATTATTATTGCTAAGAATAACAAAGTCTGGACTTCCAATTTCTCATTCCTTGCCAAAAGTTTGCTTTACAGTATTTATTTATTCTAATTGCTATTTAAATTAATTGCCATATTCACCCCTCATTCTTAAAACCCCAATTTTACAATCTCCATAACCAATAATAAGAACATACTTCCCTGCAATTCCTTGAGAAGACGATGGTGGACAAAATTGTGATCCATATTCTTTTGTACTTGTATGAAATCATTATTATGGCACCAGTTGAATTCACAACTCCGTTCAACTAACCAGCAACTGTACTGGGTCGTCCAAGTAATAAACCTTACGTGAGTAAGGGTCGATCCCACAGAGATTGTTGGTATGAAGCAAGCTATGGTCACCATGTAAATCTCAGTTAGGTAGATTAAATTGGTTTATGGGTTTTCAAAAATTAATAATAATTGGAAAATAAAAAGGGATAGAAATACTTATGTAAATCAATAGTGAGAATTTCAGATAGGTGTATGGAGATGCTGTGCTCCTCTTGAAACTCTACTTCACTACTCACTCTTCCTTCAATCCTTCTTACTCCTTTCCATGGCAAGCTGTATGTAGGGCATCACCATCATCGGTGGCTACTTTCAATCCTCTCGGAAAAATGGTCCTATGCGCTGTCACTGCACGGCTAATCGTCTGGA
>NC_029780.3:95140960-95141229 GCF_000817695.3 Arachis duranensis
TGCTCAAAGCCTTGGATCCTTTTTACCCTTGTCTTTTGGTTTTAAGGGCTATTGGCTTTTTCTGCTTGCTTTTTCTTTTTCTTTCTATTTTTATATATTTTTTTTGCCATTTTTTTTCGCAAGCCTTTTTCACTGCTTTTTCTTGCTTCAAGAATCAATTTCATGATTTTTTTCAGATCATCAATAAAATTTCTCTTTGTTCATCATTCTTTCAAGAGCCAACAATTTTAACACTCATAAACAACAATATCAAAAGACATATGCACTGT
>NC_029780.3:95141285-95141617 GCF_000817695.3 Arachis duranensis
AACAAAAAGTATTGTCACCACATCAATATAATTAAATTAAATTCAAGGATAAATTCGAAATTCATGTACTTCTTGTTCTTTTGAATTTAAACATTTTTCATTTAAGAGAGGTAAAGAATTAATGGAATTTATTCATAGCTTTAAGGCATGGTTACATACTAATGATCATGAAGTAGAGACATAAAACATAGATAAACACAACATTAAAAACCGAAAACAGAAAGGGATAAAGAACAAGGAATGAATCCACCCTTAGTGGCGTCTTCTTCTTGAAGGTCCAACAATGTCCTTAAGCTCTTCTATGTCCCTTCCTTGCCTTTGTTGCTCCTCCC
>NC_029780.3:95141730-95143182 GCF_000817695.3 Arachis duranensis
GCTCAAATCTTCTAAGGAAGTGTTGAGTTGTTCCCAATAGTTGTTGGGAGGAAAGTGCATCCCTTGAGGCATCTCAGGGATTTGTTGATGATGAGCTTCCTCATGCACTTCTTGAGAACCGTGCATGATTTCTCTTGCTTGCTCCATCCTCTTCTTGGTGACGGGCTTATCCTCTTCAATGGAGGTGTCTCCTTCTATGATAACTCCAGCTGAGTAACACAGATGGCAAATAAGGTGAGGAAAAGCTAGCCTTGCCATGGTGGAGGACTTATTGGCTATTTTATAAAGTTCATTAGAGATGACCTCATGAACTTCTACTTCCTCTCCAATCATGATGCTATGGATCATGATGGCCCGATCCACAGTAACTTCAGATCGGTTGCTAGTAAGAATGATGGAGCGTTGAATGAACTCCAACCATCCTCTAGCCACAGGCTTGAGGTCCAGTCTTCTTAGTTGAACCGGCTTGCCTTTGGAGTCTATTCTCCATTGAGCTCCTTCCACACATATGTCCATTAGGACTTGGTCTAACCTTTGATTAAAGCTGACCCTTCTAGTGTAGGGGCGTTCATCTCCTTGCATCATGGGCAAGTGAAACGCCAACCTCACATTTTCCGGACTAAAATCTAAGTATTTCCCCCGAACCATTGTGAGATAGTTCTTTGGATTCGGGTTCATACTTTGATCATGGTTCCTAGTGATCCATGCATTGGCATAGAACTCTTGAACCATCAATATTCCGACTTGTTGCATGGGGTTGGTTAGGACTTCCCAACCTCTTCTTCGGATTTCATGTCGGATCTCCGGATACTCAAAAGAAGAAGAAGAAGAAAATATGGTAGAGAGGGAGAGATGTAGGTTCGGCTAAGTGGGAGAAGAGGGGTTTGTGTTGTGTGAAAATGAAGGAGAATGGAAGGGTATTTATAGGGAGAGGGGAGGGTGTGCATTCGGCCATTTAGGGTGGGAATGGGTGGGAAATTGATTTTGAATTTTTGAAGGTAGGTGGGGTTTATGGGGAAGAGTGGATGGATGTGAATGGTGAAGGGGGTGATTGGGAAGAGGAATTGAGGTGATTGGTGAGGAGTGTTGGGAAGTGTGACATGGGGAATACAAATCACCAAAATAGGATTATGAGGTAAGGTGGGAATATAGTAGGTGGGGATCCTGTGGGGTCCACAGATCCTGAGGTGTCAAGGAACTCCATCCCTGCACCAAATAGGCATGTAAATTGCCTTGGCACACCATTCTGGCGTTTAAACGCCCATTGGTGCACGTTCTGGGTGTTTAACGCCCATGTAAAGCGTGTTTCTGGCGTTGAACGCCAGTTTCATGCTTGTTGCTGGCGTTCAGCGCCAGCTTTTCTTCTCTGGGCACATTCCTGGCGTTCAGCGCCAGAATGTTGCTTGTTTCTGGCGTTCAGCGCCAGAATGATGCTCTGTTCTGGCGTTGAAC
>NC_029780.3:95143323-95143497 GCF_000817695.3 Arachis duranensis
TATTTTTTCGTGACTCCTCATGATCATGTACCTAATAAAACACAAAATAACAATAAAATAGAATAAAATAAAAATTAGATGAATAAAATTGGGTTGCCTCCCAACAAGTGCTTCTTTAATGTCAATAGCTTGACAGTGGCTCTCATGGAGCCACAAGGTGATCAGGTCAATGTT
>NC_029780.3:95143857-95144462 GCF_000817695.3 Arachis duranensis
CTTGGCATTTAGCTTCATGATAGCTCCTAAGTATTGAGCAATTTGCTCTCCAGTCACATCTTCATCCTCTTCAGAGGAAGAATAGTCTTCAGAGCTCATGAATGGCAGAAGGAGATTTAATGGAATCTCTATGGTCTCTAGATGAGCCTCAGATTCCTCTGGATCCTTAATAGGAAACTCCTTCTTGCTTGAAGGACGTCCCAAGAGGTCTTCCTCATCAGGATTTTCGTCCTCCTCCTCCCTTGTGCATTCAGCCACATTGATTATATCAATGGCCTTGCATTCTCCTTTTGGATTCTCTTCTGTATTGCTTGGGAGAATACTGGGAGGAGTTTCAATGACTTTCTTACTCAGCTGGCCCACTTGTGCCTCCAGATTTCTGATGGAGGATCTTGTTTCATTCATGAAACTAAAAGTGGCCTTTGACAGATCAAAGACTAGATTGGCTAAATTAGAAGTGTTTTGTTCAGAATTCTCTGTCTGTTGCTGAGAAGATGATGGATATGGCTTGCTATTGCTCAGCCTATTGCGTCCACCATTGTTAAAGCCTTGTTGAGGCTTTTGTTGATCCTTCCAGGAGAAATTTGGATGATTTCTCCATGATG
>NC_029780.3:95145698-95146948 GCF_000817695.3 Arachis duranensis
TGAGGAGGAAAGAATTTATCCAAGAAGGCAGTGACCAGCTTATCCCAGGAGTCCAGGCTATCCTTAGGTTGTGAATCCAACCATATTCTAGCTCTGTCTCTTACAGCAAAAGGGAAAAGCATGAGTCTGTAGACTTCAGGATCAACTCCATTCATCTTTACAGTCTCACAGATCTGCAAGAACTCAGTTAAAAACTGATAAGGATCTTTAGATGGAAGTCCATAAAACTTGCAGTTTTGTTGCATTAAGGCAACTAGCTGAGGTTTCAGCTCAAAGTTATTGGCTCCAATGGCAGGAATGGAGATGCTTCTTCCATCAAACTTGGACGTTGGCTTTGTGAAGTCACCAAGCATTCTCCTTGCATTATTATTATTTTCGGCTGCCATCTCCTTCTCTTGTTCGAAAATTTCTGAAAGGTTACCTTTAGAATAATTTAATTTAGCTTCTCTTAATTTCCTCTTCAGAGTCCTTTCAGCAAGAGTGCCTTTTTCCCTATTCCTGCTCATATGAAAGAGAAGAAAACAAGAAAAGAAAGAGGAATCCTCTATGTCACAGTATAGAGATTCCTTTATGTTAGTAGAAGGAGAAAGGGGTAGAAGAATCCAAACACAAGAGATATAATAAGTTCGGATTTTTAGATAAAGAGAGGTGAAGAGAAGTGTTAGTAATTAATTAATTAAATAGAAGAAGAAAAGAGAGGGGAAATTTCGAAAATAATTTTTTTTTTTGAAAAAGGGTCAGTAATTTTTGGAAATTAAATATAAGTATAATTAAAATTTAAAACAAAAGAATTTTTGAAAAAGAGATGAGATATTTTCGATAATTAGAGAGGGAAAAGTAGTTAGTTGGTTTTGAAAAAGATATGAGACAAACAAAAAGTTAGTTGGTTGATTGAAAAAGATATTAAAATCAAATTTGAAAAAGATAAGAAGATAAGAGGTTAGATAAGATATTTTGAAATCAAATTTTGAAAAAGATAAAATTTTTGAAAAAGATAAGATAAAAGATAAAGAGATATATTTGAAAAAGATTTAATTTTTAAAATTACTTAACTAACAAGAAACTACAAGATAAGATTCTAGAATTTAAAGATTGAACCTTTCTTAACAAGAAAGTAACAAACTTTAAATTTTTGAACCAATCACATTAATTGTTAGCTAATTTTCGAAAATTAGATGTAAAGATAAGAAAAAGGTTTTGAAAAATATTTTGAAAAAGATTTTTGAAATTTTCGAAAAATAGAAAAAAAA
>NC_029780.3:95147018-95148463 GCF_000817695.3 Arachis duranensis
GATTTTTGAAAAAGATTTTGAAAAGATAAGATTTTTAAAATTGAAATTTTGACTTGACTTGTGAGAAACAACTAATTTTTAAAAATTTTTGACCAAGTCAACCCAAAATTTCAAAAATTTGGAGGAAAAAAGGAAAAGATATTTTTTTGATTTTTGAATTTTTAATTATGAGAGAGAAAAACAACAAAAATACTCAATGCATGATTTTGAATTTTAATGAGGAGAGAGAAAAACAACTAAAACGACTCAAAACATGCAAATTTTGGATCAAAACCAATGATGCATGCAAGAACACTATAAATGTCAAGATGAACACCAAAAATACTTTGAAGATCATGATGAACATCAAGAACTTTTTTTTTTGAAAATTTTTCAAGAAAAAAAAACATGCAAGACACTAAACTTAGAAATTTTTCATGCTCAGACACTATGAATGCAAAAATGTACATGAAAATAACAAAAGGCACAAAACAAGAAAATATCAAGATCAAACAAGAAGACTTACCAAGAACAACTTGAAGATCATGAAGAACACCATGCATGAGTTTTCGAAAAATGCATGAATTTTAAAAGCATGCAATTGACACCAAACTTAAAAATTGACTCAAGACTCAAACAAGAACACAAAATATTTTTGGTTTTTTATGATTTTCTAATTTTTTTGGATTTTTATTAATTTTTGTTTTTGAAAATATTTTTGGAAAAACGAAAAAGAAAAGAAAAATTTTGAAAAAGATTTTTGAAAAGAAAATTACCTAATCTGAGCAACAAGATAAACCGTCAGTTGTCCAAACTCAAACAATCCCCGGCAACGGCGCCAAAAACTTGGTGCACATTGTGATTCACTTGTTATTCCATTTTGCAAAATTTATTGCTTTTCATTCCCTGGTAATGGCGCCAAAAACATGATGCCATCAGTTGAATTCACAACTCCGTTCAACTAACCAGCAAGTGTACTGGGTCATCCAAGTAATAAACCTTACGTGAGTAAGGGTCGATCCCACAGAGATTGTTGGTATGAAGCAAGCTATGGTCACCTTATAAATCTCAGTTAGGCAGATTAAATTGGTTTACGGGTTTTCGAAAATTAATAATAATTGGAAAATAAAAAGGGATAGAAATACTTATGTAAATCAATAGTGAGAATTTCAGTTAGGTGTATGGAGATGCTGTGCTCCTCTTTAAACTCTACTTCACTACTCACTCTTCCTTCAATCCTTCTTACTCCTTTCCATGACAAGCTATATGTAGGGCATCACCATCATCGGTGGCTACTTTCAATCCTCTCGGGAAAATGGTCCTATGCGCTGTCACTGCACGGCTAATCGTCTGGAGGCATCACCCTTGGTTGATGGCTACATCTCATCCTCTCAGTGAAAACGTTCCTATGCTCTGTCACAGCATGGCTAATCATCTGTCGGTTCTCAATCAGGTTGGAATAGAAT
>NC_029780.3:95148947-95182222 GCF_000817695.3 Arachis duranensis
GTTTTGGGCGTTCAACTCCGGATCATGACGTTTTTCTGGCGTTTAACTCCAGACAGCAGCATGTACTTGGCGTTCAACGCCAAGTTACGTCGTCAATTTCCGAACAAAGTATGAACTATTATATATTGCTGGAAAGCTCTGGATGTCTACTTTCCAACGCCATCAAGAGCGCGCCAATTGGAGTTCTGTAGCTCCAGAAAATCCATTTTGAGTGCAGGGAGGTCAGATTCCAACAGCATCAGCAGTCCTTTTGTCAGCCTCTTTCAGAGTTTTGCTCAAGTCCCTCAATTTCAGCCAGAATTTACCTGAAATCACAGAAAAACACACAAACTCATAGTAAAGTCCAGAAATGTGAATTTAACATAAAAACTAATGAAAACATCCCTAAAAGTAGCTCAAACTTACTAAAAACTACCTAAAAACAATGCCAAAAAGCGTATAAATTATCCGCTCATCAGACGACCTGAGGTTTAAATACTTCGGTTATCAATTTATTTAGGGGTTTGTTACTTGTGACAACCAAAATTTTTGTACGAAGGGATTTTTGTTGGTTTAGAAACTATATCTACAACGCAACTATTTTTATAAAATTCTTTACTATCAAAAATCCTAACGTCAGTGCCTCTGCAAACAGAATCTTTATTTTAAGAGTCCTGAGATAGTCTGCAAAGTGGGCAAATTGCTTATCCTATTCTGCTTGGCGGAGTTTCTGAGGATAAGGCATTTTGGCTTTGTATTCCTCAACCTTAGTTGCTGCAGGTTTATTGCCTACAGACGTGGGTTGAGAAGCTTTTTTAGAGGGGTTGCTATCAGCACTTGTATGTGTCTGATCCCTCACTGGCGTTTGAATGCCAGGGGTGGAAGCTGGAGTGGCGTTAGATGCCAACTTCTTACCTGTTTCTGACATCTGAATTCCAGAACTGAGCTTCCTTTGGGCATTCAACACCAATTCCTTACCTGTTTCTAGCGTTTGAACGCCAGAACTGAGCATGGGTTGGGCGTTTGACGCTAATTCTCCACCCTTTTCTGGTGTTTGAGTGCCAGAATTATTCCTCTCTGGGCTCTTACTGTCCTCAGAGGGATTTTGGGTAGCAGTTTGTTCATTTCTTGGCTTCCTGCTGCCTTGAAGTGAGGTATTTAATATCTTCCCACTTCTTAATTGAACTACTTGACATTCTTCTGTTATTTGTTTTGATAACTGCTGTTTTGTTTGCTTTAACTGCACTTACATATTCATATTAGCCAGTCTTGTGTCTTGTAATATTTCCTTGAATTCGGCTAGCTATTTTGTTAGGAGATCTAATTGATGATTGAATTCAGTAACTTGTTCTGTAGGAATGAGTTCAGCAGTTACTGTTTTAGCCTCTTCTTTCATGGCAGGTTCACTACTTAGGTACAGATGTTGATTTCTGGCAATTGTATCAATGAGCTCTTGAGCTTCTTCAATTGTCTTTCTCATGTGTATAAATTCACCAGCTGAGTGGTCCAAAGACATCTGAGCTTTCTCTGTAAGCCCATAATAGAAGATGTCTAACTGCACCCACTCTGAAAATATTTCAGAGGGGCATTTTCTTAGCATCTCTCTGTATCTCTCCCAGGCATCATAAAGAGATTCATCATCTCCTTGTTTAAAGCCTTGGATGTTCAGCCTTAGCTGTGTCATCCGTTTTGGAGGAAAGTATTGATTCAGGAATTTTTCTGACAGATGTTTCCATGTCCTTATGCTAGCCTTAGGTTGGTTATTTAACCACCTCTTAGCTTGGTCTTTTACAGCAAATGGAAACAGTAATAATCTGTAGACATCCTGATCTACTTCTTTATCATGTACTGTGTCAGTAATTTGTAAAAACTGTGCCAGAAACTCTGTAGGTTCTTCCTGTGGAAGACCAGAATACTAGCAACTTTGCTGCACCATGATAATGAGCTGAGGATTCAACTCAAAACTACTGACTCCGATGGAGGGTATATAGATACTACTCCCGTATGAAGCAGTAGTGGGGTTAGCATATGACCCCAGAGTCCTTCTAGACTGTTCATTTCCACTTAGGTCCATGATAGAGAAAGGGAGATGATGTGGATTTATTTTATTTATTTTATTATATAAGAAAGATAATTTTCAAAATAATAAAATAAAAACTAAAATAAACTCTTAAAAGGATAAGATTTTGAAAAATTTTGAAATTGAAATCTGAATTTTTATGAGAAATTTCGAAATAATTGCTTTAAAATAGTTAGAATTTTTTATTTTTGAATTTTATGATGAAAGAGAAAAACACACAAAAGACACAAGACTTAAAGTTTTTAAATCCAATGTTCCTTATTTCCGAAAATTTTGGAGGGAAAACACCAAGGCACACCAAACTTAAAAATTTTAAGATCAAAACACAAAGAAGACTCAAGAACACCTTGAAGACTCACAAGAACACCAAGAATAAAAGAAAGAACACCAAACTTAAAATTTTTAGAAAACCAAATTAAAATTTTTGAAAATTAAAGAAAAATTAACAAGAAGACACCAAACTTAAAGTTTGGCACAAGATTTAATCAAAGAAAAATTATTTTTGAAAAAGATTTTAAAAAGGAAAACTTAAAGGGGCAACTATTCCCAAGAAAATAGACACATTTAACAAATGCAATGATTGAACAGATAAAAACTATTTATTTTTTTTATGACAAAAACACAAAGGACACCAAACTTAAAACATGCAACTAGACTTAATGAAAGACTAACAATTAATAAAGAAAAATAATATTTTTGAAGAAAAAATTTTTAAAAGGAATAATAAAAGATGCAATTCTAGTGACTCTAAACCAAAAAGACAAATTTTTTCTAATCTAAGTAACAAGATAAACCGTCAATTGTTCAAACTTGAACATTTCCCGGCAATGGCACCAAAAACTTGGTGCACAAAAATTACACTCACACTATGTAATTCGGCACAACTAACCAGCAAGTGCACTGGGTCGTCCAAGTAATACCTTACGTGAGTAAGGGTCGATCCCACGGAGATTGTTGGCTTGAAGCAAGCTATGATTATCTTATTATTCTTAATTAGGATACCGATAGGGTTCTTTAGTTTCAGTTGTAAAAAGTGAAAGAGCGTGAAAAGAGTAATGGTTACGCTGTAATGGAGAATGTGTTGGAGTTTTGGAGATGCTTTGTCTTCTGAATCTCTGCTTTCCTACTGTCATCTTCTTCATGCATGCAAGGATCCTTCTATGGCAAGCTGTGTGTTGGTGGATCACCATTGTTAATGGCTACCATCCGTCCTCTCAGTGAAAATGGTCCAAATGCACTGTCACCGCACGGCTAATCATCTGTCGGTTCTCGATCATGTCGGAATAGGATCCATTGATCCTTTTGCATCTGTCACTACGCCCAACACTCGCGAGTTTTAAGCTCGTCACAGTGTTCCAATTCCTGAATCCTACTCGGAATACCACAGACAAGGTTTAGACTTTCCAGATTCTCAAGGATGTTGCCAATGGATTCTAGCTTATACCACGAAGACTCTGATTAAGGAATCTAAGAGATACTCATTCAATCTAATGTAGAACGGAGGTGGTTGTCAGGCACACGTTCACAGTTTGAGAATGGTGATGAGTGTCACGGATCATCACCTTGTGCGAATGAATATCTTAGATAGAAACAAACACGTTTAAATAGAAAACAGAATTAATTGCATTAATTCATTGAGACGCTGCAGAGCTCCTCACCCCTAACAATGGAGTTTAGAGACTCATGTCGTCAGAGAATACAAAGTTCAGATCTAAAATGTCATGCGGTACAAAATAATTTTCTAAAATTTGTTTAAATACTAAACTAGTAACCTAGGTTTACAAAAAATGAGTAAACTAAGATAGGTAGTGCAAAAATCTACTTCTGGGGCCTACTTGGTGTGTGCTGGGGCTGAGACTTAAGCTTCTCACATGCCTGGGCTGTTTTTGGAATTAAACGTCAGGTTGTAACCTATTTCTGGCGTTTAACTCCAACTTGCAACTTGTTTCTGGCGTTGAACGCCAGAATGCAACATGGAACTGGCGTTAAACACCAGTTTATGTCATTTATCTTCGCGCAAAGTATGGACTATTATATATTGTTGGAAAGCCCTGGATGTCTACTTTGTAACCCAATTGAGATCGCGCCAATTGGACTCCTGTAGCTACAAAAAATCCATTCCGAGTGCAGGGAGGTCAGAATCCAATAGCATCAGCAGTCCTTTTTCAGCCTGAATCAAATTTTTGCTCAGCTCCCTCAATTTCATCCAGAAAATACCTGAAATCATAGAAAAACACACAAACTCATAGTAAAGTCCAGAAATGTGAATTTTTCCTAAAAACTAATAAAAAATATACTAAAAACTAACTAAAACACACTAAAATCTACATGAAATTACCCCCAAAAAGTGTATAAAATATCTGGCTTATCATTCATCCACGCATATGAAAGTTTTGGTTCTCAAGCCATGCGAACAGAGAGTTGTGCGTGCGCACGGCCGCCTTCGCGCGATTCGCACAAACCAACGGAACGCATTACGCGTCATTATCGAAATCGAGCAACCCGCGCGTACGCGTGTTGTACGTTAATGCGTCGCATGCGCCACACAACTCCACTAGTTCACCGCCCAGTTTTGATTGTCATTCTCTCTCCCTTCCAAATCCTAATTCTCTCTTGTTCTTTTATCATTTTCTTATTTTTTAATCAAACTATTTGTTTTTGTTTTCAGTTCTTCTTTGCTTGAGGATAAGCAAACCTTTAAGTTTGGTGTTGACGCTTTGCTTATGAGTTTTCTATTTATTTTTATGGCACCAAAGGGAGGCGAATCATCTTCACATAGGAGCACAACCTAAAGAATAAAACGACCGCTAGAATTACTGAGGTGGTTGAGTTCCTTTTATTTTTTTATTCCTTCCCGTTCTTACTATGTTATGTTCTGGTTTTCTGTTATTTTGCTTTGTCTATTGCATAATTCCTTAGTAGTTAGAGTCATAGGTTCTAGTTTAGTTTTCTCTTAATTGCTTTAATTCTGAAAGATGTCTCATGTATTACCCACTAAGCTTAAAATCAAAAAGAAAGGAGAAACGATGTGATGTATTGGATGAGAAATTGAGTTTATATTTAAGAGTAGTCTTATTTACTAAAATGTGGTGGTATTATTTGTGATTTTGAATGCATGATATGAACAGTGTATATTTGAATTTGAATCAAAGGATGTTGATGTATAAGGAACAGGAATTTAGAGAATTATTATGACTTCTCTGAAATAAATAAAAATTTAATTCTTGAAGCAAAAGAAACAGCAAAAAAATAAAAATAAAAATAAAAATAAAAATAAAAACTATAAAAGTAAGGTCCAAGGCTCTGAGTATCAATGACTAGGGAGGTCAGACATGATTAAAAGCTCAAAGAGTTGTTTCCCTAGTCATATGCTTATGGTGTGAATGTGTCAAGTAATCCTTGAGACAGAACACTTAGAGTCGAGACCAAGTGTGTTTAATAGAGTATGCCAAAGGCTTTGACCACCACTGTCTGGGAGTAACTGAAAAAAATCAGAACTTAAAGAGAGTCCCCCAGTTAAGTGCTTGTGGTGTTTCTGTGTCAAGTAACCCTTAAGACAAAATATTTAAAGTCACGGCTAGGCTCAAGGTGCAAAGCACCAAAGAAAAATAAATTAAAGTAAATTTTGCTGTGTTCAAGGATTAAACTGGAGTATAAAGATCAGAGAATTCATAATATGATCCGGATTCTAATTCTGAATGACACTGACGTTCCTCTGTTTCAAAGGAGAGTGAGACGCCAAAACTGTTCAAAATTACAATGGACAAACCCCAATTTTAAAAATAGACTTGAGCATGACTAAACTCTCACTTCTCATGCAAATTCACATCTTAATCATGCACTTATTTTGGTTACTTGAGGATAAGCAACAATTCAAGTTTGGTGTTGTGATGCGTGAGCATCTTTCCTATCTTTTCCTAGTGAATTTGCATTTAAATTGTTGAGTTTAATCAAGAATTATTTATCTTTTAGCCACTATGGATGCTACTTTGAGTCTTGTGCAATTCTGTTTATTTTAGGTAGCATTCGACTGGATTTGATGGAGCTTCTGCAGCACAAGAATTAAAGGAGAGGACAGCGAGGATCGACGCGTGCGAGTACCTGACGCGTGCGCATGCTTTGGAGCTTTCCATGGCGACACGTGTGCGTACCTGACGCGTACGTGTGACACGCGAAGAAGACCATCGACGCGTACGCATGACTGACGCGTATGCGTGACATGCGCCACGTGCAGAAAATACAAAAAACGCTGGGGGCGATTTCTGTGCTGTTTTTGACCCAGTTTTCGGCCCAGAAAGCACAGATCAGAGGCTGCATAATGGAGGAATCAGGGGAACACTTATCATTACTTCCCAAGTTAGGCGTGGGTCCTACGAAGCAAGTGGTCCCCCTCTATCAATTGAAGACTTGCTAATTATTTAATTAATTCTGATTTAAACTTTATTTTTATCTTTAAAATAGGAAAAGATATTATTTTAGTTTTAGAAATTAGATTTTAAGTTAATTAGGATTAAATATAAAAGGGAAAAGAAACTTCCCCGAGGGGGATCCCAACATTAGTTAACTTTTCATTCCACCTCAGCCCAATTTACAATCCTAGTTTTCTTCTCTGAAACATGAGCAACTATACCTCCACTGTTAAGGTTAGGAGCTCTGTCTATTGTATAGATTGATACTATTATTTTTTCTATTTTAATTCATGTTTTGATTTATATTTCAAGAATTTTCTTCGTTCTTCATCTTATGAATTTGGGTGGAACGGAAGTATGACCCTCTTTCTAATTGAGTTCTTGTATAACTTGGAAAAAGCTCTTTACTTGAACAACAGCTTGAAAATAATTTCTCCTAAATTCTAATTATCTAGACTTAACGAGATACGTGACATATAATCCTCTTATATTTGGGTAATTAGGATTTTTGTGGCATATAAACTGGAATTTGATCTTTACCCTCTAATTGGAATTAATTGACCAAGGATTTGGCGATTGATGAAAGTTAGAGGAGACTAGGAAGGTCTAAGGAATTAGGGTCTAGTCACATATAGTTTGCCATGAATTAAATCTTTCATTATTAAAATAGTTAGTAAGAAAAGTCAATCCAGAAAATAGATAACCTTGAAGCCTTAACTGCCTTCTTCATATTCTTCCCAACTTATTTTATTGCCAGTCTTTTGATATTCTAAATTCCTGTTTAATGTTTTTGAACACCAAAACACTATTTTCTGCTTGCCTGACTAAGTAAATTAATCAACCATCATTGCTTAGTCCATCAATCCTCCTGGGATCGACCCTCACTCACCTGAGGTATTACTTGGAACGACCCGGTGCACTTGCCGGTTTGTTTGTGGTTGTAAAATCCGCACCAAGTTTTTTATAACACTTCGCTTACGGGTTTTCTGTTTATTTTTATGGCACCAAAAGGAGGCGAATCATCTTCACAAAGGAGCACAACCTGAAGAATAAAACGACCGCTAGAAATACTGAGGTGGTTGAGTTTCTTTCATTTTTTTATTCTTTCCCGCTTTTACTATTATGTTCCGGTTTTCTGCTATTTTTCTTTGTCTATTGCATGATTCCTTATTAGTTAGAGTCCTCAGTTCTAGTTTAGTTTTCTCTTAATTGCTTTAATTCTGAAAGATGTATCATGTATTACCCACTAAACTTAAAATCAAAAAGAAAGGAGAAAAGATGTGATGTATTGCATGAGAAATTGAGTTTATATTTAAGAGTAGTCTTATTTACTTAAATGTGGTGGTATTATTTGTGATTTTGAATGCATGATATGAATAGTGCATATTTGAATTTGAATCAAAGGATGTTCATATATAAGGAACAGAAATTTAGAGAATTATTATGACTTCTCTGAAATAAACAAAAATTTAATCCTTGAAGCAAAAGAAATAGCAAAAAAATAAAAATAAAAATAAAAATAAAAACTATAAAAGCAAGGTCTAATGCTCTGAGCATCAATGACTAGGGAGGTCAGACATGATTAAAAGCTCAAAGAGTTGTTTCCCTAGTCATATGCTTGTGGTGTGAATGTGTCAAGTAATCCTTGAGATAGAACACTTAGAGTCGAGACCAAGTGCGTTTAACAGAGTATGCCAAAAGCTTTGAGCATCACTGTCTGGGAGTAACTGAAAAAAATCAGAACTTAAAGAGAGTCCCCCAGTTAAGTGCTTGTGGTGTTTCTGTGTCAAGTAACCCTTTAGACAAAATATTTAAAGTCACGGCTAGGCTCAAGGTGCAAAGCACCAAAGAAAAATAAATTAAAGTAAATTTTACTGTGTTCAAGGATTAAACTAGAGTATAAAGATCAGAGAATTCATAATATGATCCGGATTCTAATTCTGAATGACACTGACGTTCCTCTGTTTCAAAGGAGAGTGAGACGCCAAAACTGTTCAAAATTACAATGGACAAACCCCAATTTTAAAAATAGACTTGAGCATGACTAAACTCTCACTTCTCATGCAAATTCACATCTTAATCTTGCACTTATTTTGGTTGCTTGAGGACAAGCAACAATTCAAGTTTGGTGTTGTGATGCGTGAGCATCTTTCCTATCTTTTCCTAGTGAATTTGCATTTAAGTTGTTGAGTTTAATCAAGAATTATTTATCTTTTAGCCACTATGGATGCTACTTTGAGTCTTGTGCAATTCTGTTTATTTTAGGTAGCATTCGACTGGATTTGATGGAGTTTCTGCAGCACAAGAATTAAAGGAGAAGACAGCGAGGATCGAGCGTGCGCGTACCTGACGCGTGCACATGATTTGGAGTTTTCTATGGCGACGCGTGTGCGTACCTGACGCGTACGTGTGACACGCGAAGAAGACCATCGACATGTACGCGTGACTGACGCGTATGCGTGACATGCGCCACGTGTAGAAAATGCAAAAAATGCTAGGGGCAATTTTTGTGCTATTTTTGACCCAGTTTTCGGCCCAGAAAGCACAGATCAGAGGCTGCATAATGGAGGAATCAGGGGAACACTTATCATTACTTCCCAAGTTAGGCGTGGGTCCTACGAAGCAAGTGGTCCCCCTCTATCAATTGAAGACTTGCTAATTATTTAATTAATTCTGATTTAAACTTTATTTTTATCTTTAAAATAGGAAAAGATATTATTTTAGTTTTAGAAATTAGATTTTAAGTTAATTAGGATTAAATATAAAAGGGAAAAGAAACTTCCCTGAGGGGGATCCCAACATTAGTTTTTTCATTCCACCTCAGCCCAATTTACAATCCTAGTTTTCTTCTCTGAAACATGAGCAACTAAACCTCCACTGTTAAGGTTAGGAGCTCTGTCTATTGTATGGATTGATACTATTATTTTTCTATTTTAATTCATATTTTGATTTATATTTCAAGAATTGTTTTCATTCTTCATCTTATTAATTTGGGTGGAACGGAAGTATGACCCTCTTTCTAATTGAGTTCTTGTATAACTTGGAAAAGCTCTTTACTTGAACAACAACTTGAAAACAATTTCTCCTAAATTCTAATTATCTGGACTTAATGGGATACGTGACATATAATCCTCTTGTTTGGGTAATTAGAATTTTTGTGGCATATAAACTGGAATTTGATCTTTACCCTTTAATTGGAATTAATTGACCAAGGAATTGGCAATTGATGAAAGTTAGAGGAGACTAGGAAGGTCTAAGGAATTAGGGTCTAGTCACATATAGTTTTCCATGAATTAAATCTTGCATGATTAAAATAGTTAGTAGGAAAAGTCAATCAAGAAAATAGATAACTCTGAAGCCTTAACTGCCTTCTTCATATTGTTCTTCCCAACTTATTTTATTGCTAGTCTTATGATATTCTAAATTCCTGTTTAATGTTTTTGAACACCAAAACACTATTTTCTGCTTATCTAACTAAGTAAAGTACTTAACCATTGTTGCTTAATCCATCAATCCTCGTGGGATCGACCCTCACTCACATGAGGTATTACTTGGTACGACCCGGTGTACTTGCCGGTTAGTTTGTGGTTAGAAATTCCGCACCACCTGAAGCCTGTCAATAGGCCTATTTTTTTAATAATAATTAAATTTAAGATATAATTTAATTTCTAAGATTAAAGATATTAAGAAAATAAAAATATGCATATATTATTAAAGAAACAAATGGCTTAGTGGTTAAAGGTGTTTTTATAAAATAGAAGATCCAAGTTCAAGCCAATTAAATGGCTATGTGTTTGCTAAAGAAAAAATGATGACAGCTGGAACAATAAGGGAACAACAACAATGGAAGGACAGGTGTGGCTCTGTAAAAGTAAGAAGGACACAAGGACATCTCCACTATCCCAAGGACATTAGCAGAGCAACATTCGGCTAGTGGGTGAGCAAAACACAAAATTGATAATAGCAGTAGCAGCAGGGGTTATGGAGATGAATGAAAAAGGAGTGCATGCCAAGGAAGAAAGTAAAGAAAAGGACCACAGAGGTGGTGGACGCGCTTCTCATCTAGAAGAAGTAGTGGAGCATGATGAAGAAGGACTACATGCTAGCTGTGACAGCTCCAACGGGCAATAAGGAAAAGAAAAAGGAAGAAGCAAAAATGAAGGCAAGTTGAAGATATATAAAAAACCTCATTCCATCATTTCATAGCAAGAAAAAGAGAGCACACACTCAGAGCACCATCTCAAACATTGAGCTGGAATCTTTTCTTCTACTCAAGCTTAATTTCTGATCTTATTGTTATGGCTGTCTTGTGGCATTTTCTGTTTTGAAAAGGCTAATATTGTGAGGTTGAAAAGCCAAGAGAGAAAAGGCAAGAGTGATGCAAAAGAGCCACTGATTTCTGATGTAATTTGAGTTGTTGAACTAGAATTAGTTCCCCTTGCCAATTTGGGTTAGCACTTGGTGAGTTTGAATCTATTTAGACTTTCCTTCCTAGTTGGAACAGTACTATGGGAAGCTAAGCTTTGATGAAGAAAGTTTAGGGGTAGATACTAGTTGAATTAGGGAGTAATTCAATAGTATTGGTGAATGTAAATTGTGAATTTTAGTGAAAATTCCACCATGGTTTGTGGTGGAGACTAGACATAGGATTCATTGCACAAAGAATCCGAACCAGGATACATGCTGGCCTTTATCTTCTCTTCCCTACTCTTTACTTGTTCTGCGCACGAGACAAAATGAAATAATCTCCTGCAATTTAAGCTTTTGTTGAAACAGAATTTTAAAACTCTAATTTTTAAGCCAACTTAATTCAACTCCCTTTTCAAGTTCAAGTAGAACTATCAACTTTATTTGCAATAATACTACGAGAGCAAAAATAAATACAATATGAAGTGTCCACTATATAACACAAACATTTCTTTGAGAACAAGGTGAATTAAAATAGGGTTATGTTAGGTAACCAATAATTTTTTTGAACAACATGAATAATTACCAATCAAATCAAAATCAATGTTCTGAAAACCGGTTCGGACCGGCCGGTCGAATCGGTCGAACCGTGAACCGGACACTAACACGGTTCGGTTAACAAAGGAAACCGCAGAATTTGATAACCGGCTTTGAACCGACGAACCGGCCGGTTACCGGTCGGTCGAACCGAACCGGGACCCGGCCGGTTTTTTAAACTGACAGCAAAACGCCGTCGTTTTGCAATGTGGGAAGGGCGAAGCCCTAATTCCCCCTTTTCTCCTTCGTCTTCGACTCTTCGTGCTTCAGCCTTCACCACGACCCCTTTTCTCAGTTTCTCCTTCACCCAAATGGCCAAATTCCAGCGACGACCCACCACGACCCACCGGCCACCACTGCGAGAGACAGAACGCCTGAACTGAAGCCCTCAACGCACTCACGTCCTTCGCCCTAATTCCAGCCTCAGCGTCCCACAGACCCACACCCACACTCCAACTCCGACAGAACAACACCGACGAGGCCACCTTCACCACGACCCACCACGACCCACCGGCCACCACTAGACAGAACGCCCGAAGCCCTCAACGCAGTCACCTCCTTCGCGCCTTCAGCAGCGTCGCGACCTCAGCAGCTTCGCGGCCTCAGCAGCGTCGCGGCCTCAGCCTCCGTCGCGCCCTCAGCCACTTCGCCGTCAGCGTCTGCCTCATTTCCAGGTAAGTTTTATTTTTTAATTTAGCTATGATTTATGAACATGATTTTCTGATGAATTTTACTCTGAACTCTGTGAACAAAGAATTGATTATAGTGAAATATGACTCTGATGAATTTGACTCTGAGTATCTGCAACTGATATAGTGAAATATGATTATGAAGTATGAACTGATTGAACTGACTGAACTCTGTGAACTGACTGAACTCTGATGAAGTCATGAAACTGTGATGAAATATGATTATGAAGTATGAACTGATTCTGTGATGAAACATGAATTGATTTTGTGAATTGATTCTGGATTTGACATTTTGTATACTCTGATTTTGAGAGATGATTCTGTGAATTGAATTCTGATTTTTTTGAACCTGAGATGTTGTTTGTATACTCTGATTCTGGTTTTGAAGTTTTGTATACTCTGATTTTGAGAGTTGATTTTGTGAATTGAATTCTGAATTCTGGATTGATTCAATGTTCATATGTTGTGATTATTGGGAGTTGAGATTATTGGGTTGGATTGCTGGTAATATTTAGGTATGGAAGAAAGTATCAACCAAGACCTACCTAGGAATGATATGGGATTGTAATTTATAGATGAATGGTGGAGGTTATTTGGTAGTTCTGCTCCATGTTTACAAAAAATGGCAGTTCGCATTATTAGCCAAGCATCTGCTTTTTCAGGGTGTGAAAGGAATTGGAGTCTTTTTGATCAAATTCATACAACAAGAAGGAATATATTGGAGCATGATAGGCTAAGTGATATTGTGTATGTTACATATAATTTGCGTCTTAAATCCAAGTAATTTATATTTCATCCTTTCATTTCATATCATTAGATTTTGTATAGCTAATATACTAGGCTTATCATATATTGTATTTAATTTGTTAGGAATGAAAGAAAAAAAAGAAAGCAAAAGTCGCAATATGATCCAATTGATATTGAAACTATTGATAAGGTTGATTTTTGGGTGACGGAAGAGGTTGTTGAAAAAGAGCCTGATCTTCCAAGTAATATTGAAGACTTGCTTGGTGAGTATTATAGATTTATTGAACAGACAATAAATTACAATAGCTTTGATCTTTAATTTATTAATAATGTGTTATATTTTCTTAGATGAGATTGATGCTGATTTAGATCAAGGTGGTGGTGGTGGTAGTACTAGTACATTTTATGTAAAAAAATGTGTAAAAATTATATAATTATTACTTTTGTAGTAGTAATCATTATTTTATTTAACAAAAAAAGAAAAAATAAAAATTTTTGGTCCGGCGGATCGGTCCACCTCGTCTCGTTAAAATCCGTAAATTTGGCGGTACAAGTTTGGCGGTTTTTTTTTTTTTAATTTGGCAGATTCTAAATTCTAGTCCAATCCGCCCTTTTTAGCAGGTTTTGCGGATGGACCTAACGGATTTGACCCGTTTTGCCACCTCTAATATAAGCATCGATAATATTAAGAAAAAAATGAGTCAAAATTTATTTTATTTAATATTTATTAATTGTCACAATAATTAATAAATATTAAATAAGATAAGTTATGATTATTTTTAACTAATTTTTTGTTATTAAATATTTTATAATAATTAATAAATATTAAATAAGATAAGTTATGATCAAATATTTCCGTAAAATTAGGAGCCACATATTTCATGATATGCATATGTCATGGAGATTTATCAAATGAAACTTTCAAAAATATAATAAAAAATTTGCCAGTTGAGAAGAGATATATGTCTAATATAAAAAAAAATGGAGCAGAAGATCATTATTTAAAGCTTCGTTGACAAATGATTTTTCCAACATTTTTTTTCGTCTCAATTCGAATATTATAATAATCTTTTATGAATTTTAATTTTCAGATATCCATGTGCGCTGAAAGTCAATTATGTCAGAATTTCTTTTCTTGTTGATGAAATGATAACTACAAAAAATACAGTATACATGCCACTTCTAAGGAAGGATTAAACCCTGATCATAACACTTAAATAATAACTTAAACAATTGCCACACTAATACTAAATCACATATAGTTATAACTTTATAATAATAATTCATAATAAACATCACTTTTGTATTTGCATATACATTAATTTAAAAAAATTGACAATAAGAAACACGTTTGGAGACCCAATATCAAGTTGATCTTGAAATATATATATAAAAATAAGTGCCAACCACTCCCTTTCGAGAGACACAATAATAACGCCAAAATAATTGAAGGCCACCCGCACCCAGCACCGATATAATAATAATCTTCACTTGTTAGCTTCTCCGCCCATATTTCTCTATCCATATTCTATACTCCTCAACTCCAGCTAGAGATGCAGCTGCAAGGTAATTAATTCACCAAAATCTTAGATCATAGTTACTACTCTTAGCAACAAATAAAGTTAAATACATGTGTTGAAAAAAGAAGACCACATCATGAAGATTGATTTCTATGACTTGTGTCTTTCAGGTGGTTCTGGTGGAAAAGCAATCAACCTCACACATGTTCTGGTTGCGTCGTTTGCCGGATTGATTGCCGCGGCGGCCGCCTCACGATTCCGGCGGCAGAATTCTAATAAGGATAAGAAGATTATCCCCAATCTAGATAGAACAGAATCTGGGCGTGTTGGAAAGCTTGAAAAGTTCTCTCACTATGTTGGTAAGTTTTAATTTGAAGGCCTTAATTATTATCACTTGCTAAATCATCTGTGAAATACTCACTAATAGATAAATAAAGTAGTACCACACACAAAAGAAACACAATCAGAGAATTCAAGGATGAAATAATGTACATTAACATAAAAATTTAAGTTGTGTTCTTTAGCTGGAAATTCATATTCACTCAAAAGATTACACTTTTCTTATATACATGATAGTTTGTTTATTACTTTCTTTAGTTTTGATAGTTTCCTTTTCCGTTTCTTCTAAGTCGGTTCACAGTAATGGCATATCGCACATATCTAGGGGTTTTCTTTTCGTCTCGGTATACAGAAAAAAAAAAAAGAAAAAAAAAAGAAAGTTTAGACCCGTTGAATATATGGGCTCTTATATTCTTAAATTTTTTGGTGTCTGAACAAAAATTAAAGAAACTAAAAAAGTAAAGAAAAGACAGATAGGAAATCTCTAACTCAAGCAATATTTATAGCAATGTTACCAAGAAAATCAAACCACTCAATATATTTGACTTCAAATTCTAAACTTTGCCATCGGATCGACCACATTATTTTTCTCTCGAAATACTGGGCTAAAATGAGGCTAATTAAAAAAAATTATGTGTAATTCATCATTATAAATTATTGGTGTGTTGTTTTTGAATATGGATTAATTTTTATTTTTTAAATTTTGAGTAAAAAATCAGACTCTCAGATTTAGAGAGTAAAAAAATTTGAGAGTCAGATTTTATAGGGTTACAAATCTAAAGATCATATTTGTATATTAAAAAAATTAAAATAAAAAAATTTAAATCTTGATTAAATGACGATAAAAATACAATAAATTTTAATAATTCTCTAGAAAAAAATTAAAACACCACAAATCTAACCCTCAAATTTGTGGTATCCATATAAATCCAAAACACACAAAATTTCCACCTTATTTAAAAACACCACCTCCTACCTTCATATTAAAAATACAAAGTGCCAAAATGAATCTCTTATTCTCTGTCAAACATTCCATGAATACTATATGTCTTTTTCTTAGATGATATGACATTTAACCGACCCAGTATTATATATCTTTTTCTTTTATTTAAATGTCTCAATTTATTTATTCTCAAACATTTATTTTGTTGGGCAACATTTTCAAACTCTTAAACGTAGTACTATTATGACTGAAACATAAATACTTTCTCGGTCCACTATTGATGAGTAGTGGCAAAGACAGAAACATAGTAACAATGACTCGTATACATTCTGGGTCTTTAACTTTTGGGTAGAGTAGAGATGTGTGTTTTATTAATTTATGGTATTTGAAAACATTTTGTCAATGGAATATTATAAAATATAAATTGTTCATAGTAGTGATTTTGGTAACTATAGTACTTTTTCTGTTATTGTAATTTTAAATTTCAATATTATTTTTGTAATTTCTTAAAAAATGTTAACATTTTTTCGGTACAGCGAAAATTGTCTATAGCACTTTTATAACCACTCAATTTTAAGTAAGAATTTTTATTTAAATAATAATAAAAATAATATTAAAATTAAATTAAAAGACAAGCTAAAGCAATAAAACAAAAATAACTTTTAGTCGTGAAAAAAAAACTTTTAATTTATGTTTTTATAGCAATTATATATTTATTATTATTATTATATATTAAAATAGCAATTATATATTTGTATGGTTATTAAAAAAAATTTATCGATAATTATATAATTATTATTAAAACTTTTTAATAATAAAGTTTAAAACAACGAAAGTCTAATTATCGATAAATATATTAGCGATTTTTTTATTGTTGCTAAAATAGCGCTAAAAGTTATTTATTTATTTTTCTATTAGCGAGGGGCCCTTTCTTGTTTATGGGAACACTAAGTTGGTGTATCTCGTGAGGTTGAAGCGTGAATATGCATAAATTTGTCTTTTATTTATTTTTTTAAAATAAGTTTTAATATTATATTATAAAATGATTTGTTCAAAATTTGAAACTAATAAATAATCATATATCTAAAAAACGTACTTACCAAATAAACAAAATGAAGATTGATTAGGTCCAGCTAAATATTTGGTCAAAACATTATTTGACGTTGACAATTAATAATTTTGTTCTAATCAAAACTGTATTTTGTATAGCGAGGCAAATGGGATTCGAAGATGTGAATGAGGTGGCAGAGCTTTGTAGATTGGCCCATGAGTATTTAAGAAAGGCCAAAGGATGTGAAGAAAATATCTACGAATATTTGGCCAATGAAAGGGACCCTGATGCTTTATACTTAAAATTGATAGATGAGTTTGATAGATGCATCCTCACTTACTTTGCATTTCACTGGAACCATGCTTCTTCTCTCATTAGCCAGGTAATTAATCACTTTTCATCTCTCTTTTTCTTTGTTGCTATGCCTAACTTCTTTTCATGCCTAGATATTATCTTTGAATGAGTGGATAATATTCTTATTGTTAGTTATACGAACTTTTTATATCTTCAATCTCAGTGAATTGAAGACAGTTGTTCATCTTTTATAATTAAAAAAGGAGAACTCAAACGTGTGAGAATAATAGAGTGCTATACTTTTTTAAATTAAAATATTATGCTAACTCATCTAGATAGTTCACCAAATTTAATAAGGACCACATATTATATTTTAATATTTTATACAAATAGTGTACATACAAGAAAAATTTATTGTTTAAATTCGAAATGTGTGGATGGTATGACTAACCGCCAAAATAATGAGTTGATCAAGAATGGGAATCATGTATCTAACATACTTGATTATATTTTCTTGAGAGAGAATTGATGATAGGTTGAAATAATAGCGAATTCGGATTTATTCTCTCTATGTATATATTAGCCAACATTACTTAACATTAGCAAAATAGCAAGGTTTTTTTTTTTTAATTTTAAATATTTTTTTAAGATTGAGAGTTTAAGGCTAAGAATTTATGATTTTAATTTTTAAGTTAGGAAAATTTAAGGTAAAAAAAATTAGTTGAAAAAAATTGATTTTTCTAATATTAATTAAATAAATAATTAAGTACAAGAGTCTTTTCTTATTTTATTTACCTTTGTTATATATCGTTAGATTTTACTCGCTATGAAATGGTAAAGAAATAGAGTGATATAGAAAAATAATTACAGCATGTAAGCGGGGTCCAATTCTTCCTTATTCAATGAAAGGTTTTTGTCATATATAGCTGTTGTTATTTAAACCAATGACAAGGCTAATAATCCGACATAATATAATCAAAATTATTGTTCACATATAAATTCATGTCACCCCTAAGATGGATGTTGAAAATTATTTATCAGCGTCAATATCGCTCTGCTGATGCGGCATTTGTTGACTCCAGAACCTTTAATGTTTAAAAAAATATAACTTCATGCATTAATTTAATTTAATTAATTTGGTGAGGCTGGTGATGAGTGGTTATTATTAGAATGAAAATGTTAATTTTAATATTAACGAATTGAATGGTTATTAGTTTGATGAATTTTGTAAACAATTATTAGTGGTCTAGGAGATTAGAGCCACTAAACAACAGCCACCATGGTTGGTTTAGTGGTAAGTAGCAGTGCACAAATATATCATATCTAAGTCAAGTTCCATATGATAATTTATTTAAATCCTAATAATAACTTAATAAGTATGTTTAGTGGAGTAATGTCAGAATTAATTTTTTCAAGTTAATATTAATTAATTTTTTAAAATTGTTTTATTTATTTTAAATTCTAAATGTAAATTTTAAAATTTAAATCTTTAAAAAAATAAGAATTTTTTATACTTTTTCTGTTTAAATCATTTTATAAATTCACAGAAATGAAAAAAGAAGAAAATGATTAAAATTTGAGTTATATTTTGTTATATAATAAACGTTACAATGTTGAAATTGGAATATTGATGATTAAAGAGAAAATACATACAGGAATCAAAGATTTGAGAGAATAACGAAGAATTTGAAGGTAGCAAGAGTTTTCAACACATTGGTGGAAGAGATCAAAGCAATAAAAGGTGACTCATCGCATTGTACGGAAGTGATGGTCCCCATTGCCCATAGTGAGAGGAGCCCTGTTCTGCTTCTCATGGGTGGTGGCATGGGTGCTGGCAAGAGCACCGTTCTTAAGGACATTCTTAAAGAGTAATTCATCATCACAATTTTTTTAATCAAGTCTTTAGTTAAGTCTCATTTTGGTCTTTGACATTGGCGAATTACACTAATTTGGTCTTAACTTCTCAATTGCTACAATTTGGTTCTCCAAATTGAAAAAAGTGTACCAATATAGTCTCTCATCAACGTCATTAGTGAGATAGCTCAAGTATTACTATGTTGAACATATTAAAACAATGTTGTACACATTTTGACGCTAAAAGAACACTAAATGATGTCATTTTAGAGCTTGAACAATATTAAAAATAAGGGGTATAACGTTTTACTATTGTTCAAACCTTCGAACGATGTCATTTAGTGCATTTTTTAGCGCCAAAATGTAACCACATCGTTTTAATATGTCTAGCATGATAAGACTTGAGCTACACCACTAACAAGGTTGAGTTCTGACGACAAAAAATATACAGAGATTATATTGATGATTTTTTTTTAACCTAAAGAACTAAATTATGGCAATTGAAAAGTGAGAAATGAAATTAATGTAATTCGCCAATCTTAAAGACGAAAATGAGACTTAACTCCTCAAATTTCATATTCTTATAGTTTGGATCTAACATGTATGAAATGAAATTGACAGATCATTTTGGTCTGGAGCAGCTTCAAATGCAGTACTTGTTGAGGCAGATGCTTTCAAGGAGAATGATGTCATTTATAGAGCCCTTAACTCAAGAGGTCACCATGATGACATGCTCATGACTGCTGAATTGGTATTATCATTCATCCTAAACACAATCTTCTAAAGGATATTATATTTATATAGAAATTGAAAATAAATAAAGTTGTAAATTCAAGTTATGATAAGAGTAAATGACAAATTATTCTTTCTGTACAAAATATATACACATATTTAAGAATAATATATTTTGTTTTAGTTTTATTGAATAACGTAGATTAAATTTATCACTTTTAAATGAGTAAAATACTATATTTTACTATGAGAAATTTGTGAAATTGTTTTAATTATAAAATATGTAAATTAATTTAATACTCGTAAAAGATTGAATTAATATACAATAGTATCTAAATGTTTGACAAAACTACCCAACAAACTATTCGTTTTGATAATTTTGTTAAATTAATTTAATATTTAATATGTATATATTGAATTAGTTTATATATTTTAAAATTATGATATCAGTACTCAAAATTTTTTATAGTAAAAAAAATATAGTTTACTATTTTCAAATTTTAAAAGATTATTTTGTCCTTTTGTATCTTTGATAAAATATCTATAAGATTATTAGTCATGCATGTTATACCATTCTAAAGTAGCTTTTAAGTAATGAAAACATTGAATTCTGAAAATCTGAAACAGGTGCACCAATCATCAACTGATGCAGCATCATCTCTACTGGTGACAGCTCTAAATGAAGGGAGAGATGTGATCATGGATGGAACCTTATCATGGGAGCCTTTTGTGGAGCAAACTATTTTCATGGCAAGAAATGTTCACAAATGCAGGTACCGAATGGGGGTTGGCTATAAAGTTTCAGAAGAAGATGGAACCATAACTGAAAACTACTGGGAGGAAGTGAATGAGACAGAAGAAAATGATGAAGCGGAGGAAAATTGTAACGGAAAATCTCGCCGCAATCAAAAGCCTTACAGAATTGAGTTAGTTGGTGTAGTTTGTGATGGCTATCTTGCTGTTGTTAGAGGCATTAGGTACGTATATTAATATTCAAAAATGTTATTTTTATGTTAAAATTAGTTATTAAAATTGGCTATTAATATATTTGTATTGTGATATTTAATTTATTTTTATCGTATATTTTATATTAATAACTGATTTTAGTATACACCTAATATGATTAATTAATATTATATATTTCTTGTGATTATAATTAGTATTACTTGGGTAGTTAATATAATGTGATTATAGCATATATAGTAGTTCTAACACTTTTTTCTTATTGCTGAATTTGAATTTGACAGGAGAGCTATCATGTCAGGCAGGGCTGTAAGGGTAAATTCACAATTGAAGTCTCACAAAAGATTCGCTAATGCATTTCCAAGATATTGCAACCTTGTGGATAATGCTAGGCTATATTGCACAAATTCCATTGGTGGTCCACCAAAGGTAAAAATAAAAAAAAAAATTGAAAAAAAACGTGCTTTTTATTCTTTTGATGAAGCGATCTATGAGAAATATCCCCGTGAATTCTAAAAAAAATTAGTTGCACATTTAAAAGGTTTTAAAAATTTTTAATTATTAAATTATTTTTAATCTTTTATATTATTAGAAAAACCAATCACATTATATTCTGTTAAATTATTTTTTAAAGGGCACAAAAAAATTATCTTTTCTAAAAAAAATTCTCTAATTCTCTATTATTATTTAATAATCATATAAAAGTTTTTAAAAATTTTAAATTTTTTAAATCATGTTCTCCACATAGAAAATAAAAATTTAAGAATTGATTTGATAATTAAAATTTGTTGCATAATTCTTTATCAGTTAATTCGGAGTATTGCTCAACGATTTGTTTTACAATATTTTACGATGGAAATTAGTCTGACTTTGTTGTAAAATGATACTATATATGTTTACAGCTCATAGGGTGGAAGGACGGTGATAACAATCTACTGGTGGATCCTGAAGATATCAAATGCTTGAAAAAGATAGCAAGTTTGAATGCTGAAGCCGATTCCATCTATGAACTTTACAAGGATCCCAGCCCTATAATGAAACCTGGTTCTGTTTGGAAAGACATTGTTTTGGCACCTTCAAGGTCAAGTGATCAAAAACACTTGAGGGAATCCATTCATAAAATAGAGAAAACCTTGAGAAAATAGAACACCATATTTTTGTAACATATTTTGCAGTCAATCACTTTAAAATTTAAATTGTGCATAACTTTTTCCTCCTTATTTCTGGAAAATTGTGCATATTAAGAATCAGAAATGCTCCAAAAACAACTTAACTTATAATTAAGTTTCAATCAAGTCCTGTTAAAATAGAAAATTCGTTAAAATATGTAACACATTGTTTGGCTGACTTTTTTGGATATAGAAAGAAAATTAGTGTTACACAATGAAATGAAGGTGGATAAAGTATTTACACCGATATAATCTCAGTACAAAATGCAGATTGCGATTTGATTTCCTTTTTTTTTTTAAAAAAAATTTAAATATTGCAAAACGCAGGTTGCGTTTTACTCATTTTTTTCATTTAGAATACTACAAAATTTAGGTTGCGTTTTGAATTTTTAATTTTAAAACCTGCAAAATGCATGTTGTGCTTTGTTGCTTTTTTTAAATTATAAATAGTAGGTCACATTTTGCATAATTAAAATATTTTAATTCGAGAGTCTTGCCTATAAATACCATTGTCATTCATCTTTTTTATATTTGTGATTTTTTTTATGATAATTAGTAGTGTCAAAAAAATTGGGTGAGATGAGGTAGAGGCTATATGGAAGGTATTGTAAATTTGTGAGTGCATTATAATGGTGAGATCATACTAAATGCACACGAACGAGTGACTTTTGTATGTGAATGTCTGTTTTCTTGCTATTCCGTGCACCATGAGTTTGTAAAGTTACAAAATGGTCTTTGGGAGAACATAGAAAGTCACATTTTAAAGAGGGTGGGCAACATTTTATACAAGAATCATGTACAAGTATTTGGTGAGCTAATACAGCTTTAAATAATGCCCATTACTGATGACGCATGTATACAACAGATGTTCTATATTTATCAACAAACTCGATTTCACGTGCCGATGATAGAGTTGTACTTTGAGTTTGAACAACATATGGGGCTCGTCACGGTTGGCAAGGAGTTGAATATGGATGAAATCAGAGACATAGCTTGGGAAGAAAATAACAACGACAGTGAAAAAGAATTCAAAGCCAACTATGAAGTTAATGATGAAAACAATGATGGAGACTAGGTAGACAATTCGACAGTGCAAAATGAAGCAGATGCAGTTGTCAACCAACATCCCTTTGGTGTTTCGTCATTTATGTGAGTTCTAGATCTTGCAGTCATGCATGCTTCGAAATTTTCTGAGTATACAAATATGGGTATGTTATGTTTATTCATTAATGTTGTCATTACCAGTTCTTTATTTAGCATTGACTGACTAATAGTAGTTTGCATATGAAAGGTCAAGGCAATGTTGTGGTGGAAGATGGTAAGTTTAGTATCATAATGAAATTTGGTTTTAGAGAATCGATGATCTCACAACCTTCGCCAACCTAACCTCTGCTGCGTTTCCATCGCCTTCACCTTCCAATCCTCCTCAATGCCAGTAAAACACATTTAATGCAAACAAGTAAAGCACAAATAGTATTCATGTATAACAGGTAAATCAACTAGCATTTAGACATATTATTCAAACAGGCATAACTCAAGTAATCAAAGCAAACAAGCGTGTAAAAGATGTATATAATGAATGTCTATCCTATTTGGATCGTGATATCACTTGTCGGTTCAAAATGCCAACCCGACACATGTTCGGGGATGTCGCCTTTCTGTCACGCTAGGGATATAGTGCCCTGCACACTCTTACAGCAGAGAATTTGCCACGTCAAGGAGATAGTGCCCTGCACACTATTGACCTGTGGATAGGCAGGAGACTGCCTCGGACCCTACGCCGGCACCACTACCTTGACAAGCGGGAGACTGCCACAGTCCTTGCTTGAGGCGCATAGCGACTTACCAAAACAATGCATGTCATGTGAGCGGGAGACTGCCACATCCCTCACATCCGAACGTAGGTGGGAGCCTGTCACAGTCGCCACGACGGATAACAATGCATGTCACAATCACATAATCCATCTCAGAGGCCGCTGCTCATAGCACACTTCTGTTTATACTCATTCCATTAACCATAATCATTCATTTCAAGTTCCAATCTCATTGTCCATCATCAATATCTCAAGTTCATCATCAACCCGGTTCTCCATTAGTTCACAAGACAAATCCACCCAACTGACATACAAGCCTAAGTCACCGTCGTTTATAACCCGTATATAAATCCACCAATCTCAAATCATAAACACATCTATACTAGTCTTAAGGCCTAATTACTAGCCACAAGCCTTAATGAGAAGTTAAAGAATTTTAGAAAGTTAGAGAACCCTTAAAAGTGAAGGAAAAACATATTTTTAGCAAAATAGGAGTCTCGCGTACGCAAGCCCTCTGTCCGCGTATGTAGGGGTATGAAAATGGGTGGTCGCGTACGCGACACCCTGCTTGCGTACGCGAGTGTTCTAACTCAAATGGAATGCTCGCATCTCGTGTTAAAAATTCGCGTACGCAAACCTTGAAAACACATACTCGCATACGCAAGCTAGCGCCCACGTACGCAAGAGCACTTGGCAGTGACCAATACTCGCGTCCGTGCACAGTGTCGCGTACGCAAGCCTTAGCAGACTTAGAAAAATGTTAAAGCTGCAAAAATCAGATTTTTATATCAAACTTTAGATGCTCATAACTCCTCTACAAAACTCCATTTTTCTCAAACTTGACATCATTTTAAAGCTCTTAAAACCATCTTTAATTTAAAACAAAATCCAATTAATTTCGAAAACTGAGGATCAAGTTATGATCCATCAAAATTTACCAAAAATAGGTTTTTACCAAAAGTGACAATTCTCTAGTTTTCCAAAACTTTCAAAACCAAACCAAAACAAAACCTACTCAATTCAGCACAAACCACTACCACACACTACATTTTACCATTCTATTGCACTTCAATAAACTCTACCTCTATTTCACTCAATCTTTCTGACGAGCGGATATTTTATACACTTTTTGGCACTATTTTCTCAGTATTTTTAGTATGTTTTGTTACGTTTTATTATGTTTTAGTGAAAAAATCACCTTTTGGATGCTACTTTGAGTCTTTGTGATTTTTCTATAATTTTAGGTGATTTTTTGATGAATCTAGCAAGTTTTGGAAAAGTCTAATTCAGAGGCAAAGAAAGGACTGTAGATGCTGTCAACTCCTGACTTCCGTGAATTCAAACAAGCATTTCTGAAGCTATAGAGGTCTAATTACACGCTCTCAATGGCGTTGGAAAGCTAACTTTCGGGGCTTTCCAGCAATATATAATAGTCTATACTTGTCTTTAGAAATGAAGGTTCAAAACGGGCGTTAAACGCCCAAAACAACCCCTTTCTGGCTTTCAACTCCCCAAAGGAAGCAAGCTTGGTGTTTGGACGCCCAAAAGGGATCAAACTCGGTGTCCAACGCCCCAAGAGGAGCACTAGGACGTGAATTCACCCCAAGCTTAGCCCAAACACTCACCAAGTGGGTTTGGAAGTGGATTTTCGCACCCTTTAGCTTAGTTTATCACATTTTTTGTAATTTTTAATTATGAGTAACATCTTTTAGGTCTAGAGTTTTTATTATAAATAAGGAGACTTCCTTCTTCCTGAGGACTATGCCTCCCAGGGGGGATAAGCATAGACACATTACTTCTATTACTTCTGTAAAGCATGAGCAACTAAACCTCCTAAGTTAGGGTTAGGAGCTCTGCCGAATCTCATAGATTAATAATATTACTGTTTCTATTTCAATATGTCTGATTCTATTCTCTTATGCATTCTCATTCTTCAATCTCAATGAATTGGGGATAAACCGTGACATTCATCCTTGTTCTACATGGGTTCTGTGCAAGTTCTTACCCGGATAGCATTGAACTAAAGCTAGAAATGCATTGTAGATTCCAAGAGCATGCCTGCGCAACTTTGGATACGTGACATGAAATCCCGTTGACCGTGGGTTACTGAGGTCTCTGTGGCGGTAAGGCTAGAGTCAGAGAAGCAGCACTTTTTTATTCGGAAGATTTAACCTTGTCTGTTGCGTTTTGAGTAGGATCGTGAAGGGGAGTGGATTGCTTAGAGCTTCATCTTTGGCTACAGTGAGAAACCATGACTCAACTTGATGAGAGGACATGAGTTGCTTGGATATGGTAGACTGTTGTGGTTAGAAGAGATTAACTTGATGAGAGGACATGAGTTATTCACTTACGGCTGCCATTGAATGAATCATTCGTTATTGAAGTAGACAGTGAGAAAAGTTAATCTGAAAAGAATATGTATCTCCAAAGCCTTAACTAAATCATTATCATTTTTTTCATATCAATCTGGTATTTCGTTCTTTACTATTTTGTTTATGCTTTCAAACAAACAACCATCTTCTCTAATCACCTGACAAAGATTCATAGGGTAGCCATTGCTTGCTCAATCCGACAATCTCCGTGGGATTCGATCCTCACTCACCTAAGGTATTACTTGGACGACCCGGTGCACTTGTCGGTCTATCTGTGCGAAGTTCGCGGAGTTCAATTTCGCGCACCACTTTCCACCATAATTCAATAAAAACAACAATTTCCAACTCAAGATCTTAATTATCAACAATTTGCACAATTTTAATCATGATAAACATCATTTATCATATCTCACCATAAATCCTCATAATTATCATTATTCAATCTTAATCTCAATAATTAACGCCATTCACCAACAACAACATCATAACTCATCAATATCCTTCATCAATCATCATAATAATAAACAACACCAATACTCATCATATTATCATCATACTTCACATATCACATATTTCGACACTCCATATCATCTTCTTCATCATCAAGCATAAATTTACACACAATTAATTATGCACCAACATCATTCAATCCTATCTTAGAGTCCACTAGCCTAAGTGTCCAGAAACATTACATATTACATAAAGAAAATCGAAATCATACCTTAGTTGATACCCACGTAACTCAAAACACCAAGCTCAATCTCAAATCTCCAAAACCATCAAGCTCACTCCAACAAACACCAAATCTCAATCTAACATCATATAATATATAAAACATCATTAGGGCTAACCCAAAACATCAAACCACAAGAGATTGAAGAGACTTACCTTATCCAACGAGATTAGGAGCAAAAACTAACAATATTCCAATGCTAGATCACCCATAAACAACCAAAACACAAAAGTCTACTAAAAAACAAAACTCAAAAATGAAAAAATATTAGGGTAGAAAACTGGAGTGTGAGTTTTGAGTTTCTACCTACAAACCTTATTTAGAAATGACAAGCTTAGCGAGAGCTTTGCATGGCCGTAAATGGCTCATCAATCGAAGCTCCGTAGCTCAAGATATGGCAAAAAAAAGGAGGAGATGAATAGTGAAACTCTCTTCTTTCTCTCTTCTCTCAACTTAGCACCTCCCCTCTCTTGTTTGTGCTAAAAGTGGCAAGGTTGGCCACTTAAATATGAATATATATGTTGGGTTTCGGTCCAAGTCTGGTCCAACCCAGTAACGTTTTAGGTCCGTTTGGTCAACTTTGGGCCAAAACCTTTAAGATTAACGTTCGGTTTTCGATTCTAAATTATTTTTGTCCTTTCAAAATAATAAATTCAATTTTTAAAATCTTATTTTCTCAATACGCGGTACCGGCTAGACTAGAGCCAATATTGCCGGCTTAAGCGCCAGTACACATTTTTACAAAAATTTTTCATAAAAAATACATTTTTTTCACTCAGAAAAATTCATTAAATTCAAATTTCACCTTTTTATTTTCAAAATATCATTTCTATATTTTTGAACCTATTTTGGACAGTTAAAAAATTATTTTATTAAAACGGTTATTCTAGTTCTTAAAACTTTATAGTTAATGTATTTTGTACTATGTTCCTTCATCATTGTAGCTTGTTCCTTTGAATCAAATGAAAAGATTTATCAAAAAAATCTCCTTGCAAAAGTGAAGGTGGCAGCAGTTCTAAACAGATTGAAGATCCCTCATGTCCATTGCTGCAACACAAGCAAGCAACTTTGAATAGAGTGAAAGGCTCACTTGACTGCTCTCAATTGGAGATTAACTGGCATTTAAATCCTCCGTGATTTCACCATTCTATGTATTTTAATGAATCAATTACAAGAGATTGAAAAATTGGCAAAACACGGGCCAAATATTTAATATCAATTGTACTATAAGCATTGATTCATTATTTTAGTAGAAGCTATCTGTAATATATTATCTTGAGGAAGCTTATTTTGGCTACAAAACACTCATGAAATAACGAAACTCCTCTCCTTCGACAAATTTATAAGTCAACTTATCTACGATTATCATTCTAGCAAAGGCTTTCCTACATAAAGCAAAATAAATGATACAACGGTCAAACAATTACTCAACTCATCATTTTCTTCTTTTTTAATTAGCAGAATAACAAGTGTTTTTTTGTATGGGATCAAGTGAATTTTTTGAAATATTTTTATACTGACTCAACAAGTGACTTTTAAAATTGTTGGTACCATTTTTATGGAAATCAGCCGCATAAGATGCTCCACACCACTTACATATAGTCTTAGGTTTGGGACCACTTTTATCTTTTTTAAAATGCTCCCATGTCCAAGATCTAGGTCTAACAACGTATTTTTTAGTGTATTTGGTTCCAGGGACGGACCCACTAGCAAAGAAGAGGGGGCACTTGCCCCCACAGTGTTTTAATTTTTTTTTAAAAAAATATAGTTATATATAATATGTCTCCACTTCAAATTTTAAATGACCCCAATATAAATAAATTAAACTCAATTAGAATATCGAATCTCAACCTGGAACACGTGGTGGCAAGCCACGGTACTTTACCCAGGAAAACTCGTATCTCAGATAATTGAGTGCATAAGCCAAAAGCATTCATAATACTTGTACTCATTGCATGATCATTTTCATTAAAGTCATAACACCATATGCACTCCAAGTATTTACATTTCCATAGATAATTCATCAATTTCCAACCTTACTTCACCCCCAAGCTACCTCCATTTCCTAACTCCATTTTATTACTAGAGTTACTACTATGATTTAGGGCTAAAAGAATAAAAATAGAGGTTTAGAAGTTTGAAATTAGGCTTAAAAACAAAAAATCCAGTTTTGCTGAAACAGGGGCCACGTGTACGCATGGGCCACGCCTGCGCGTGGGCCTACGAAAATCCATGCTCGCGTGCACAAGCACCCTGCTCGTTTACACGAGAATCCCAACTTGAAAGAGTTGGTCGCGTTGCGTGCAGGTGGTCGCGTACGCAACCCCTTAAAAATATTTGTTCGCATACACAAACACTCTGCTTGCGTACGCAAGCTGCCAAACCCAAAGATTTTGGTCGCATCGCGTGCAGTGGTCGCGTACGCAAGTTGTGCAGATCAGCAAAAATGCTGAATGCTGCAAAATTTTCAATTTTAACCTCCAAACTTCCGACGCGCATAACTTTTTCGTTTTAAAGTATTTTTTATCCGTTCTTCAAACGACATAAACTTCACGAACCCAATTTTTATTTGAAACTAGTTGAGACAATTTAGGGGTTCGGAAGCCAAGTTATGGCTCGCTGGAGTTCGGCCAAAAATAAGTTTTACACAAAAACCTTCAAACCTCAGTCTTCATTAAAACCAAACTCAAATCTAAACTTCCATACCTACATTCAGCTCAACAATATATCAAAGCACACCAACATAGTACTAAATTCTCCATATCACACCACCTTCAATCATACTTTGTTATTACACAATTTCAACCTAAATTTCTTATTTTACATCAACAACATTATCATCCACTTACTCAATACATATAATCATATCATCCCATAATTCATCACCAACTCATCAATTAACATACTGTTACCAACATAAACAACAATCATCCAACACATATTCAAATCACATCATAATCAGCATCAAGGTTGCTAAGCATTGAACATTTTCATGCATTCTAACCTATCCTATGGTCATATAGCCTAAGTTTTTACAGAATATATATATTAAATACGCGAAACCTAAACCATACCTTGGCTGATTTTCACGTATTACCCAAGGCAAATCACCAAAGCCAAACATAGCCCCACAAGTCCAAAATCACCAAAGCATTGACACTAATCCTCTACCAATCCTCCAATGCTCAAAATCAAGTTCCAATATATGTATATACACCTAATTCACATTTTTCACATATCCTTATAGAAAATTCAATACCCACACACTAAATCAATGAATTCGCTAGGGTTAATGATCCTTACCATACCCACAGACCAAACGAACCAAGCCCAACAAGTTCCGCAAGCTAAATCGAACCTAGAGTACTAAAATAAACAAAATCTTAATATAGATACTCACCAATTTTTGAAATTCAATGGGGTAGAGAAACTAGAGTAAGAATGAGGCTTACCTATAAAATTGTTCTGATAGATTCGTAGAGCTCGACGCGATGGTCACGTGACTACAAACGGTGCGGTGATCGAAGCTCGGAGCGAGAAGTTATAGAGGTTTGATTGAGGTGCTAGGGTTTTAATTTGCTTTTCTTCTTCCCTTCTCCAACAATGTGCAGCGTGAATAAAGAGATAAGGGGAAGGGAAGCGTTGTTTACTTAGGTTTTGTTGGGTTGGATTGGGCCCGATTCGTCCGGTTTGGCCCTTTCGATCCAATTTTGGACCAAATTCTTTAAAATTAGTGTCAAAATTTTTATTTTAATTAGCACTATATTATTTTACTATAAAATTTACATTTGTAATTTTTTTACTAAAAGTTAATTTATTAACTAATTATTCACTAATTTCACGGGTTTTACAAGGCGAACCGCAAAACCTCCGAGATTCTGGCTTCAATTTCTTGCGATTTGTAATTCCAATAAAAAATCTAATCCGATAAAAGTGTTTGTATCTTCCTCCTCTACACATTGGTATCACTTTTGTTTGATAGAAGTTGATGGTGACGTAGCTCCCCTTCCCCTTGAGTTTGGCCAATTAGAGTTCTAGGAGGCACAGACGATTTTTGACGTTTTCTTCTTTGACAGCTAGGACAAAAAGCTTTTCCAGAACTTCCGTTGTTTTAATTTCATACAGAATAAGAGTTTGGTAATTTTATAATAATTACATGTGAATTTGATAAATGAATGTTGGTATGATTGATTATTGTTTGAGGTTGATTAAGTTTATGTTGAAATCTTGTTGAATTATTCTTTTTTCTTGTGATTTGTTGGTTCCACTATGAGGAACAGCTCAGCTGAGGTTTTTTCAATGATTTTGGAGCTGTTGTGATGTGGTGATTTTATAAAATTAATGAGATTTGGTAGTTAGAAGATTGAATGAAAAACTGTGAAAAATTGATAACTGTAGAGCTCAAAAACGGACTTAAAAATCAAGTAGAAAACTTGAAGAATTTTGGGAATGGGATTCGATCCTTTGGTAAAGCTATAATCATGGAAAAAAAATTTATATTTGAGATTGAAATAGTAATTTAATAAAAACTTGAAGTTAGTTTTATAATTATATACGTTTGGGGGTATTTTGAAAAATCGATAACTGTAAAGCTCAAAAATGGACTTAAAAATCAAGCAGAAAACTTGAATAATTTTAGGAATGGGGTTTGGTCCTTTGGTAAAGCTATAATCATGGAAACAAAATTTATATTTGAGATTGAAATAGTAATTTAATAAAAACTTGAAGTTAGTTTTATAATTATATATGTTTTGGGAGTATTTTGGGTGATAAATAAAGTACAAGGGTAAAAATGGGTATTTTGTAAAAGATCAGGATTACTTTTATAAATATTGAGATAAGTGAGGTTTCAAATATAATTTTATAAAATTGTTGGGTTAAAAAAAATATTTAAAAGTTTGAGGTTTAAAACATAGATAACAAGAGTTTAAGCATAAAAGCTTTACGAAGCTAAGTTTTTAAGAATAGATATAAATATTATTTATTTACCATTTAAAATATCTTATTTATATTATTGTTATTATTATTTTATTAAGAATATTATCTAGTAAAGATTGATGGTTTCAGTGGCTAAGAGAAGGGGGGGTTGAATCTTAGCCCCCTTTTTTCGCTTGATAACACTTGCTGACTTGTCAGACTAATTCTTGAAACTTTTACTCCTTTTATCTCTTCACTGCACACGAGACTTTTTGTTTTGTCTCGTCCCTAGCCACGAGACTTTTCGTTTTGTCTCGTCACTTGGCACGAGATAATTCTGGTTTTTGCTCCTGTGTAGTAGAAAACAGAAATGGAGTAGAAAGAGAAGAAGATTGCACCCAGATATATCCTGGTTCGGCTGCTAAGTGCAGTGCAGCCTACATCCAGTCTCCATCACAAACATGATGGAATTTCACTATAATCATCCAGATTACAAATTGTAAAGTGCTAACCCAACTTACAAGGGGATTCCCACAGAATCATGAAACACAACACAGATGTACAAAGGAACTCTAAGACATCTATGACTTTTTCTTTTAATTTTGCAGCCTCTTCCTTGAATCAAACCATGATTGTTCACCCCTTTTATAGAGAAGTGAAGCCTTCACAGTTGAAACACAAACCCGAGCTCAACTTCTTTTCCTTCAAAACACAACCGGTTTGGCCATAGAGAGAGAAGAGGTAACTCATGCAAAAACCAACATGCAAATACCTCTAGTCCTTCCTTGGTCATCACTCTTCATCAATCCGAGTGCTCCATCCTTGGCTTCCTATCCAAGATGGATTTTTGGCCCTTGATGTTTCATGATGATGGCTTCATCTGCTCCAATCTCTGCCTCTTCCATCACTTCGCCACTCTAGCTACTTCCTGTGGTGGTTGAGCAGAATCAGAGACAAGCCATGCCTCCAAAGATCTTCCTTGTTGGCCGAATCTTCTTCTTTCTTTTTGAGTATGAAGGATCCGAGATTACCTCACCAAATCTTACCACATTTGGTGATAATCTCAGCCACATCATACTTTTCCTTTTCTTTTTTGTGCCATCAACTCGATGGTCTTTAGGCTTGCTTTCCCTTCCTTTCAGTAGCTTCAAGTAGCTTCCATGGCTTCCTGGTTAATGACCAAAGAAAGAAGAAGAAAGAGATGAGAGAGAGGAGAGTATCTGAAGTAAAAGCAATTCAAAGTGATTAAACAAATTAATTGGAAATAGCTTGCTTTTACTTCCCTGGGTGGTTTAACGTGCAGCATTAATCATAATGATTCCCATCACATCAAATTCTCTCTCATTGTTCCAAGGTCTGCAATAACTCCATTTAATAAAATTTGAATTCCATCAAGGAATAAAAGTGATATCTGTTGGAGCATGCAACCATGATCAAGGGAATGGGTTTTATTTGATTAAATGAATAAAGCAATATTGTGTCCCATCTCCCCCTTTTTGTTTCGGACCAAACAAGTTGGTTATACACCAACAATAAATTTGGGCTTGCATGTTTAAGTCTGGCCCAAACCAATTCAGCTTCAATGATTAAGACCATTTGTATGAATGCTGAATAATTTTTAATCAAACTGGGCTTGTTGTAGATTTGTTTTCGGCCCAACAAAAAT
>NC_029780.3:95182322-95203736 GCF_000817695.3 Arachis duranensis
TATTATTTTTAATAATATTTGTTCATCATCAAATTAAATTAGAGTTTTCCAAACTCATCAATCTCCCTCTTGATGACAAACATTATTAAAATTGAAATGGAAAGAAATTAAAGATTAGAGTGCGAGTGCTCCCTTTGAAGATTGAATTTCTCCCCCTTTCAAAATGTCACATGGCTCCCCCTTGATGTATGCTAATTTTACCATGGGAAGCACTAACCTATAGCATTTTAATCAAGCTTTAAGAACAATGTTATTTAGCATGTTATATGATGCTAAATGCTTGATTTATGAGCAATTTTAAATTGATAATCAAAACTCATTTGATATCATAAACTGATTTTCTGCTCAATAATTTACACACATCTATTAAGCATAAAAAACAATGTTGTTCAAAAAATTTAATTATTTTCCAGTCAAAGTATCAGAGCCATATCATTCAAGTAAGGAAAATATTTTTGAATCACACATGAACAAAACATGGCAGCTGTTAGATATCACAGTTTAAAGGAACTGCCAAAAATAAGTTTTCAAACCAACATATTTACCAAGATGAATAAGAATGTTCCTGTTTCAATAAAAGCATGTTCATCAAGATAAATCAACATCCAGGCATTTATATAATCAGAACATCATAAACTACTAAATGCCAAATGCTTTTTCAGCAACAGTAACCATATTGTGAAACAAATGCACTATCAACATGCATTCTTAACAAGGGTGATCATGAACTTTCATCAATTGAAAGTCTCATCCCTTGTTTTTCATTAGTTCCAATTTCAATTTTGGAGACTAGTTTTCCTCCCCCCTTTTGTCATCAAGGGGCACCTGCACAAAATATGAAGAACACAACAAAATGTCCATAACAAAAATAACAAGAGTGTATCAAAGTATCACAGAGCAGGGAGTTTCAAGTCATGCTCATACAAACACAGATTGAGCCTAATGAAGCCAATATCAAATAAAAGAAAATAGTCATTAATCATCAGACAAATTGAAATCAGAGTCTACAACATCTTCTTCACTGCCAACTCCGAGATCCTTCTCCAAATTTTCCAGCATCATACCCACTCTCTCTTTACATCTCCCCCAAGCTCGTTCATTTTAATAGGCTAGCTTTCGTGCAGCCCTATGAAATTGAACCATGAGTGTAGACATATTAGAGAATTTGGTGAGGATTTCCCTTATTGGCTCGGTTGCTTTGGAGGATTCAAACTGACTTTCAAGGTCGCTGTCCATTGGCATTGATTTCTTACTCTTTGTTCCTTTTACAGCACCACCGCCTTTGATCATAGAAAATTTGTTCTCCACAGTCTCATTTGTTAGATCTACCTTATAGTACTCAAAAATGCACGTGAGAAACATTCCATAGGGTAAATTAGCCTTTTTAGTACTTCTTACAGACTCCCACATATGTCTAATCAAGAGATAAGCAAATGAAATAGGAGAAGAAGTAACAAGGGCAAAAATTATTAAAGAATCAGATACGGTTACCCTATTGTGAGAACCACTTTGTGGAGTTAAAATGTGGGTAGTGATGCGATGCAACAATGAGTTGGTTGGTCCAAGAGCTCTGTGAGTAGAAACAGTGCGTCTAATCCAGACATGTTTGCACAGATATGAGAGAGTACTTGCTTGTAAGTAAGCCCTACATGATCATCCTATTTGTCACTCATGTATACCCTCGGTCCTTCATCCGTGTAGCCAAGGGCAGCACTGATGGTTTCGGTATTCAGAGCGATATGCACACGTTTCACATGGGAGTGAAGACTACCATCAATCAGTCTGAGATTAGCATAAAATTGCCGAACCAATTTTGGATAAACCATTTTGTGAGTGTGGAGCAATGGGGACCATTTGATATTGTCAAACAGAGGTTGCAAGATAATTCCTTTGGCTGCCAGTTGCTCAAGATTCACCAAATATGAGGGACAGATATGCCTCTTTTCTAAAACCTCTTGGTGGAATTCATAAAATGCACATGTTAGGAATCTGGATGGATCATAGTGAGAATGTGGCTTGTGAAACTTGTTTTTGAATTCCAGTGACTCAAGATTTGCCGGTTCCCTGGTTTCATGTATCACAAAACCTTTGGGCTTCTGAGAGCTTCTGCCTGATGTGTGTGGTGTGGCCTTCTTTGGTGAACGTGGCGGTGGGGAAGGAACGGGTGAGGTGTGAGACGATTCTTCTTCAACACTGGGCTCCTTGTTTTTGCCACGGCCAGAACTCTTATGAGCAATCTTCTTTCTCATGGTTGGTGTTTGTTTGGTAGATTGAGAGGGAGAGGAAGAAGATGTAGAGTGAATGTGAATATGTGTGTGTGATTATGGAGTGAACTGTTTTTGAGAGGAACGGATTCTTCCACTTTTTCTTGATGCAGTTTTCTTTTTCATTATGTGAAGAAAGATAATGAGGGTGGAAGAAGAAGGGTTAGCCGAAGGTGGAGAGTGGAGGGAGGTTAAGGAAGCAATAAATGTTGATTGGAGAGAGATAATGGGGGTGGTTAATAGTCATCATGCACGGTTAATAACCAGAGCGGTTTCCCAAGGATTTGAAAAGGTGGTTCCTTGAATCAAGGGATTAGTTGAAAAAGAAGGATTTGATTTGACATTATCTCTCTTTCAACTAGATATGATAGGACAACTTAGAGATTTGATTTTCAAAAAAGAGTAACTAACAAAACGGTCAGAGATGGGTCAAAGGAATTTTGTGGGGCCCATTGGTATTTATTTCTGTGCAGTCTCCCCCTTAATCAAAGCTCTCCCATCATGCATTTATTTTTATCTCGTCCATTCCTGCGAGATAAAACTGGACAGAATCAGAAATTCACACATTTTCAACATGATTTAAATCCACCATTCCCAAGCTTTTCCTTAACAAACAGAATCTATCTTCACAGAGGGGTTTTGTAAAAATATCAGCAAGTTGTTCTTCAGATTTTACAAATTGAATATCAATAGTTCCCTTTTGCACATGTTCTCTAATAAAATGATATTTGATTTCAATGTGCTTTGTTCTTGAGTGCATAACAGGATTTTTGGAAATATTTATTGCACTCATGTTATCACAAAATAAGGGTATACTATTGATCTTTAATTTGTAATCTTCTAATTGGGTTTTCAACCAAATTAATTGCGAACAACAAGCAGATGCAGAAATATATTCAGCTTCAGCTGTGGATAGAGCCACTGTGGCTTGTTTCTTGCTTGACCACATGTTGAGTGAGCTTCCAAGGAAGCAACACATGCCGGAGGTGCTCCTTCTATCCACTCTATCTCCCGCATAATCTGCATCACAAAACCCTACTGCAGAAAAATCATCAGATTTTGGATACCATAAACCATAATCACATGTTCCCTTAATATATCTAATGATGCGTTTAACTGCCGATAAATGGGATTCTTTTGGGTGAGATTGAAATCTTGAACATACACCCACACTTTGAACAATATCCGGTCTAAAGGATGTAAGATACATTAGTGAACCGATCATTCCCCTATACCGTGTTTCATCCACATCTAGGCCATCATCATCCTTTTCAAGTTTAGTGTTAGGATGCATTGGTGTTCCCATTGGTTTGGAATTTTCTAAGCCAAATTTCTTTATCAATTCTTTCGCATACTTGCCTTGGTCAATAAAGGTACCACTAGGAGTTTGTTTAATTTGGAGGCCAAGAAAGAAAGTTAGCTCTCCCATTAAACTCATTTCAAACTCACTAGTCATGAGTTTTCCAAACTCTTCACACAAGGACTCATTGGCTGATCCAAACAAAATATCATCCACATAAACTTGAACAAGAAGGATGTCATCATTAGAAACTTTAATGAACAAAGTAGTGTCGGTGGTTCCCCTTTGAAAATGATTTTCTAATAGGAAGGCACTAAGCCTTTCATACCAAGCTCTTGGAGCTTGTCTAAGGCCATAAAGAGCCTTTGAAAGTTTAAAAACATGATTAGGAAAATCTTTATATTCAAAACCGGGGGGTTGAGCCACATACACTTCTCTATCAATAAAGCCATTAAGGAAAGCACATTTAACATCCATTTGAAACATTTTGAAACCTTTATGGGCAGCGTAGGCAAGAAGCAACCTAATTGCTTCCATTCTAGCTACCGGAGCAAAAGACTCATCAAAATCTATTCCCTCCTCTTGATCGTAACCTTGGGCCACTAATCTAGCCTTGTTACGAATAACTTGTCCATCCTCACCAAGTTTATTTTTGAATACCCACTTAGTACCTGTTACCTTCTTACCATCCGGATGAGGTACTAATGTCCAAACCTCATTCTTGTCAAATTGAGCAAGCTCCTCTTGCATGGCCTTGACCCATGATGGGTCTTCAAGAGCTTGTTTGACATTGTTGGGCACCATTTGTTACAAGAGTGTAAAGTTGCTTGGTTCGGATTGTCTTTTGGTTGAGGATCTTGTTGTTACTCCTTGAGTGGGATCACCAATGATGAAGTCATGAGGATAACCCCTCATGGACTTCCATTCTCTAGGCTTTCGGACAGGAGTAGAACTTTGATGAACTTCTGGTGGTCTCACTGTTTCAGTTGCTCGTGCTTGCTCAGGAGATAAAATGGAAATGTCTCCTCCAATCTGACGAGATAAAACCGGGCTGACAGATTCTTCATTTTGCACAGATTTGGGATTTTCTTTATTTGTTCCATCTTCTTCACAATCTGAATCATTATCCTTTACAGTACTGGGAATTGAGTTAGAATCACAAAAAGTAACATGTATGGATTCCTCTATGGTTCTATATTCTTTGAGATAAACTCTATAGGCCTTGCTTGTGGTGGAATATCCAACAAACATTCTTTCATATGATTTTGGATCAAATTTCTCAAGGTTTTCCTTATTGTTAAGAACAAAGCATTTGCATCCAAAACATGGAAGTACTTAAGATTTGGAGGGGTTCCTTTCCATAGCTCATAAGGAGTTTTCTTCAACCCTTTTCTAATGATTGTTCTATTTAAAATATAGCATGTTGTGTTCACAGCTTCAGCCCATAAAAATTTAGGAATTTCATTCTCACATAGCATGGCCCTAGTCATTTCTTGAAGGCTTCAATTCCTTCTTTCAACCACCCCATTTTGTTGCGGGGTTCTAGGGCATGAAAAATTATGAGAAATCCCTAAGTCATCACAGAATTTTTCAAAGTCTTGATTTTCAAATTCTCTTCCGTGATCACTTCTCAAATGGGCAATTTTCAAATCCTTTTCGTTTTGAATTTTCTTACAAAGGGTGGAGAAAGCATAAAATGCATCATTCTTATGAGCAAGAAAAAGTACCCAACCAAATCTAGAATAATCATCAACCACTACAAGACCATAGTGTTTACCCCCTAAACTTTGAGTTCTAGTAGGACCAAAAAGATCAATATGTAACATTTCCAATGGCCTTTTGGTTGAGATTCCATCTTTTAATTTAAAAGAGGATTTTACTTGTTTGCCCAATTGGCAAGCATCACAAGTAAGACCCTTATCAAACTTGATGTTTGGAATTCCTCTAACCAAATTCTTTTTGGCTAGCTTAGAAATTTGGTACATGCTAGCATGTCCCAACTTTCTATGCCAAAGCCATTTTTTAGATTCAAGAGAGGCAAAGCATGTTACATTTTGTTCCTTTAAATCCTCAAGAGTTAATCCTTACACATTGTTACATCTTTTAGCTTCAAATAAAACATTCCCAGTTTTCTCACAAACAACTAAACAAACAAACTTCTTAAAAATAACTTCAAACCCCAAATCACATAATTGACTAACACTAAGTAAATTATGCTTCAAGCCATGTACAAGAAGGACATCATTTATACAAGATGAGAGATTTTTACCCACTTTCCCAACAGCCACTATTTTTCCTTTTGCATCATCACCGAATGTGACAAATCCTCCATCATATTCATCAAGCTTTATGAGGAAGGTTGTCTTTCCGGTCATATGCCTAGAGCATCCGCTATCCATGTACCACATATTTTCTTTCTTCTTGGATGCTAGGCACACCTACAAAATAAGCTCAAGTGACCTTAGGTATCCAAATTTTCTTGGATCCTTTCACGTTAAACCATCTCTTATGTCCCAAATCATTGTAATCAAAAACAACTTTGTAAACTTTGTCACCAATCATTCTTTCACCAAAGAAACATTGAACTGGAAAATGACCACTTCGGTTACATAGTCTACAAAATCTTGGAGCTGCTGTTTTGTTAAAGTAAGTTGGGTCTTGATACTTTATATCATTTGAAGATGAAGCAATGTTTTCAAAATGTGATTTTTCAGATTTATAAAATCCCAACCCAGCTTTATCATAAAGAGGTTTTTGACTAGCCAAGATTTGATTCAAATTTTCAGAACTTTGGGTGAACTTAGCTAAGTCTTCCTTAAGTCTTTTAACCTCTTTGAGCAACTCTTCATTTTGCTTAAAACAATTCACATATGCAAGGACAGAATGGTCACTTTCACAGCTTCTAACTTGGGCTTTTAACTGTTTATTCTCTTCTACAAGATCACAAGCAGTTTTGGCATCTCTTAGTTTTTCTTTGAGAAAATCATTTTCAGCTTTAAGAATGAAATTTTGTTGTTCAAGATCTTGATTCTCAATTAGAAAACATCTTATTTTTTCAGAGAGGTGATCTATCATAAGATGAAGGTCTTCAATGTCAGGGTTTTGAAAGAATACCTGATCTACCTCATTTGCCATGAGACAAGGCTGTGACTTAGTTTCAGATTCTTCATCATCATCATCTGAGTCATTTTCTAAATCTTCCCATGAAGCCATCAGTCCCTTCTTCTTTCCTTTTTTCGGCTTTTCCTCCTTCTTTAACTTGGGACAATCAGATTTAAAATGCCACATTTCCTTGCAATTGTAACAGATTACTTTGCTAAGATCTTTCTTCATCCTCCTTGAACTGCTGCCTTTGCCTTTGAGTTTCATCATTTTCCTGAATTTTTTTGCAAACAACACAAACTTATTTTCAGAAGAGTTATCACTGGATTCATCATCCAGAGGGTTACTCACAGAAGAAAAGGCAATTCCTTTCTTTTTTGAATCTTTTTTCAAATAGGAGTTTTCAAAAGCAAGAAGATTTCCTCTCAAATCATCAAGTTTCATGGAATCTAAGCTACTACTCTCAGAAATAATTAAAGCTTTTGTTTCCCACTCTTTTGTAAGACATCTCAACACTCTTCTCACTAGCACAGATTCTGAATGAGTAATTCCAAGAGCATCTAAGCCAAAAATGATGGCGTTGAACCGTTCGAACAGTTCATCAATGGACTCTCCTTCCTTCATTGCAAACATTTCATATTCCCTGTTTAACATGTCTGTCCGAGTCTTCTTCACAATGGTGGTTCCTTCATGAGTGATTTGCAACTTGTCACAGATTTCCTTTGCCGTTGTGCATCGTGATACTCGTCGGTACTCCTCAAAGCTGATAGCACAGTTGAGCAGATTTATTGCCTTGGCATTTAACTCCACCTTCTTCCTATCTTCCTCGGTCCAGCTTGCTTCTGGTTTAAGAGTGACTACTCCTTCAGCACTTGTGGTAGATGGGAATTGAGGACCTTCTAGGATGATCTTCCATAGTCTGTAATCCACTGCTTGTACAAATATCTTCATCCTCTCCTTCTAATAGGTATAATTTTTCCCATTGAAAAGGGGAGGTCTGTTGCTTGATTGACCTTCAGCCAGATTGTAAGACACCACATTTGCGCCACTGTTTTCTGCCATGAGGATCTTTACTCTAAGTTGCAAAGCTTGATCTCTTTGAGACCAAGCTCTGATACCAATTGATGGTTTCAATGGCTAAGAGAAGGGGGTTGAATCTTAGCCCCCTTTTTTCGCTTGATAACACTTGCTGACTTGTCAGACTAATTCTGGAAACTTTTACTCCTTTTATCTCTTCACTGCACATGAGACTTTTTGTTTTGTCTCATCCCTAGCCACGAGACTTTTCGTTTTGTCTTGTCACTTGGCACGAGATAATTCTGGTTTTTGCTCCTGTGTAGTAGAAAACAGAAATGGAGTAGAAAGGAGAAGAAGATTGCACCCAGATATATCCTGGTTCGGCTGCTAAGTGCAGTGCAGCCTACATCCAGTCTCCATCACAAACATGATGGAATTTCACTATAATCATCCAGATTACAAATTGTAAAGTGCTAACCCAACTTACAAGGGGATTCCCATAGAATCATGAAACACAACACAGATGTACAAAGGAACTCTAAGACATCTATGACTTTTTCTTTTAATTTTGCAGCCTCTGCCTTTTTCCGCTCTATGGCTTTTTCTTACAAACCTCACTGTTTGCCTTTTTCCATGAGACTCAAGACATGACAAAATTAAACAGAAAAATACTAAACAGAAAACATTGAAGGAGAAGAGAACTCTGTTAGCTCAGGTAGCTCTGAGAACTCTGTGCCATGCACTCTCAAATTTTCACCTTGAATCAAACCATGACTGTTCGCCCTTTTTATAGAGAAGTGAAGCCTTCACAGTTGAAACACAAACCCGAGCTCAGCTTCTTTTCCTTCAAAACACAACCGGTTCGGCCACAGAGAGAGAAGAGGTAACTCATGCAAAAACCAACATGCAAATACCTCTAGTCCTTCCTTGGTCATCACTCTTCATCAATCCGAGCGATCCATCCTTGGCTTCCTCTCCAAGATGGATTTCTGGCCCTTGATGATTCATGATGATGATGGCTTCATCTGCTCCAATCTCTGCCTCTTCCATCACTTCGCCACTCTAACTACTTCCTGTGGTGGTTGAGCAGAATCAGAGACAAGCCATGCCTCCAAAGATCTTCCTTGCTGGCCGAATCTTCTTCCTTCTTTTTGAGTATGAAGGATCCGAGATTACCTCACCAAATCTTACCACATTTGGTGATAATCTCAGCCACAGCATACTTTTCCTTTTCTTTTTCGTGCCATCAACTCGATGGTCTTTAGGCTTGCTTTCCCTTCCTTTCAGTAGCTTCAAATAGCTTCCATGGCTTCCTGGTTAATGACCAAAGAAAGAAGAAGAAAGAGATGAGAGAGAAGAGAGTATCTGAAGTAAAAGCAATTCAAAGTGATTAAACAAATTAATTGGAATTAGTTTGCTTTTACTTCCCTTGCATAAGGTAGCGTGCAGCACTTATGACAATAAATCAATTCAGCTGCAAATTTCTCTCTCATGTTTCTGGTGCGTGAAATTGTGAACAATACTTTTCACAGCTCTCATAATAACACCATTTGTATGAATGCTGAATAATTTTTAATCAAACTGGGCTTGTTGTAGATTTGTTTTCGGCCCAACAAAAATCTGCACCACAAAATTATTAATTAAGCAAATATAAATTAAGATCAAATTAATAATTTTGTAATTAATTGTTTTTAATAATGTTTGTTCATCATCAAATTAAATTAGAGTTTTCCAAACTCATCAAAGATATTATTAATATTATTATAAGTCAGAGAAGAGCAAATAGAGTGATCTTAAAAGCTTTATAATTCTTTTTCATAAGACACTTAGGAAAAGGCGAGGGAATAATGCGAAGATAATTTATATTATGGAGTGATAGGAAAGAAAATAAGAGAGAAAGAAAAGAAGTAAGAAAATAAAAGAGAAAGATGAGAAAGAAAAGTAAAGAATATACATATACATATAAAACATATACAAAACTCCTTACATAATATCTCATAAAATAATATACATATAAAACATACAACTCCTATCCCTCTTACAAACTTGTAATAACAAAGACGAGGAGAGAAAACAATCTAATTAACATAACAACATATAAACCAAACGCAGTATAACTCTCCTTAATGCCTCTTCATCTGGTTCCTGAAAAGGTAAAGCTGTAGGGGGTGAGAACCTAACCACACGGTCTCACCACGGAGTTTCAAAGTTGTCATAAGAAGATATTTAATAAGAAAACCGTTTTCGAGCTCAGTGATTATCATTGCCTTATGAATCTTTTAAAAACCAATAGGTAATTGTTCAAAACCTTTTCAAAGAAAACAATGTTTAATCTTTCAGAAATCTGAAACCTTTCCTTTCTTATAAGAATATCTCGATCAGAAGCTAACCACGCAATCAAACAACACAATTATTAATTCAGCACCAAAATTCATTCTCAAATGTAGCACGCCAGAACAAACACATGCAAGACAGACAAGGAAAGCACAAATAGGTAGCAGTTACAGCAAATAGTTCAAGTAGCAGTTAAGAACAGTTTAGCAATTAGACAAACCAAAACAAGTTCAAACCCAAGCAAAGCATACAGATGCATATGATGCATGCCTGTCCTATGGCTGATGAGGCTCATCTGTCGGTTATCCAGCCAACCCGACAAGTCTGAATTGTCCTTAGACTGTCCCCTGACGTGCATCCCCAAGAGTCTATGCATAGTTTTTTCTCAAATAATCAAATATTGCTCAATGGGGGTAACATTCCCAGGAATTTATATAATGTCCGGTCACACTTACATTGTAGGGTTAACAGAGTATTGAGTTTTCAACCTGGTACACGTGGTGGCAAGCCACGACTCTTAATCCAGGTTACCTCGTATCTCAGATATTTCAAATTCATAAGCCAAATGAATAATTCAAAGGTCATACTTCAACATTCTCAATCCATATCTCAACATCATCATTTATCAATCCAAATCTCATTTCTAAATTCATTCAAAAACTATATTTCAAAGAAAATCCTCATCATTCTTCTTTCCATTCTGTTCATTAACAATCCCAATTCAAAACATAATTCTTTCTTTGATAAATAAGTCAATCTTAAAACATATAATGTTTAGAAATAAATCTTTTTAATTAATTACTTCAAATAAAACTTCCAATTTTATAAAATTTCGGCAGCATCTTGACGATCGGACTTTCTATCGGTAAAGGAATTCACAATTATAATCGCGTTGTAAGTATAGCTTCTAAACTGACAGAAAATCCTTTCGTACAATTGTTTGGTTGTCACAAGTAACAAACCCAATAAAAATGAATAACTGAAGTATTCAAACCTCGGGTCGTCTTCTCAAGGAATTGCAGGAAATTATGATTTATTATTGGTTATGAAAAACAATATTTTTGGATTTTTGAAAAGGTTTGAACAAGAGAGATAAATTGCATGAATTAATAAATTAATAACTAGAAAACTCTTGGCAAGGTATGAGAATTGGAAGTCCTATCCTAGTTATCCTTATCAATGGTGATGAGAATTATATTTTTGCTACCACTAAGTCAACCTCTAACTATGAAGGTAAGTTTAGTGGACAAATCAATTTAACACCTAAAGTCCTAGTCAACTCCTTAAGGAAAGACTAGAGTTATAGGAATCTAAATTAATCAACAAAGGTAACAATTATAATCACGATGAGTTTGACAACTCAAGAGTCACCAATTAATCAACCAAAGCCAAAAGGGAAAAATCTAAATTATTTATATAATAAATAGAAGAAAGAAATCACGAGTCTGAAATACCTCAAATTATATTAATTAAGAAAATCCTAACATGAAAAGTTCATAAACAAATAAAAGAGAAAATAAATAAAAAGAACATTGAACCTGTGATGAAGAAGATAAAAATATTCCTAAATCCTTTAAGAGGAATCCTAATCCTAAGAGAGAAGAGAGAGGAGATAACCTCTCTCTCTCTAAAACTACATCTAAATTATGAAAAGTGAAATATGAGTCGTCTCCCTTTATTCCTCCACTTTGCAGCCTTTAATATGTATTTTCTGGGCCAAAAACTGGGTCAAAAACAGCCCAGAATCGCCGGGGGCGAAATCTTCCACGCTGATTTTTCCGCAAAACGACGCATCCGTGTGATTCACGCGTGCGCGTCATTTTTCTGTATGTCCACTATTGCAAATTATATATCAAATCAAAGCCTCGGACGTTAACTTTCCAACGAAACTGAAACCGCATCATTTGGACCTTTTTAGCTCAAGTTATGACCGTTTGAGTGCGAAGAGGTCAGGTTGGATAGCTTAGCAATTTCTTCAACTTCTTGTATTCCTTCCACTTTTGCATGCTTCCTTTCCATCCTCTAAGCCATTCTTGCCTTGTAATCCCTAAAATCACTTAACACACATATCAAGGCATCGAATGATAATAAGGGAGGATTTAAATAAAAGAAAATAAAAGCTAAAGAAGCTTGTTTTCAATCATAGCACAAAATCAGGAAGGAAAACGTAAACTCATGCAATTAGTATGAATAAGTGTATGAAAGATTGATAAAATCCATTCAATTACTCACAAGATAAACCATAAAAAAGTGGTTTATCACATCCCTTCTAAAACTCGGACACTGCCACCCTTTTTGGCTCCCAACCAAACCAAACCAAACACCTGTTAATCATTCAAATCACTTCCAATAACAATTTTCACAACAACCACACTCAACCCAAGGAAATTGCAAAATCCAGAATCCAGTCAACCAATCCTATAAATTGCAATCTAGATCAACCTCATTCAACAGCATCAATTAATAATTAAGAACTCTCGGTTTTCTCAAACAGTTTCAAACCAAACCGTTCCTCAAACCCTATTCAAACTATTTTCAAGATAGTAAATTATTCTCACTAAACAAACTGTTTTCAAATATCAAGTCCTTTCCAAATTTGCTTTAAAATCTGATTCCGATATTAAATCAAATTTCAATATTAAATCTTTTCTAAAATCAAACCATTTCTAAAATTAAACTAAACACCAATAATAAATCTCCTCCGATAATTCAAGGAAAACCACTTTAACAATTTCATTAAACTAATAAAAACACCCAACTTTCTCAATCGATCAATCTGTCATTCAGACTAATAATCTCATTCATCCAAAACAACTTAATTCAATTCATAAGACTTACGAAATCACAAAAATGTATTTCATGCATTAATATCGATTTATAACAACTCTGAAAAGAAAAACAAGTTTAAGAAAGACACCCTTACCTCGTTTGCAATTTAACTGCGCTACAAACCGTTCTCTCTTAGCCTATAACCTTGGAAATCACCACCACATCCCATTCCACTCTTGCTGGCAACCCCAAACGCGACATGCAACAACCAGGAATCGATCCTACATTATCAAAACCTCAGAATTTCCACCAAACACATAACGTAACGCATACACACTAGCTATGAGGGTTTCTGAAGAGAAATGCTTACTATAACAAAAGAAAAACATGGAAGCAGAGCGGTAGTTAATCCCGGGCGACAGAACTTCGGCAGCCTCTAGCAGCAATGGTTCATCTTCCTCCGCGGGCTTCTCCTCACGCGCATCCCTTCCTCCGCAACGGCAAGCTCATCTGCAACCAGGGAGCAAGCTCGGCGGTGACCATGGAGGCACGGATGGTGGCAACAGGCTTTATCACCGACAGCGGCGGTGGCTGGCGCGACGATGGCGGCGATGCGACGGTCACGGCAGTCCAGGCTCACGACACTCACCCTCCACGTCGCTCCCTCTCTCACTCGTGAACTCTCTTTTCGCGACTCAGCTCTATGATAGTGACTTGATGGCCACAGTGACGGGATAGCAGTGGCAGCGCAGCAGATGCGGTCTCCTCCCTTTCAATCCCTCTCCTGTTCCCCATCACTCTCTTTCTCTCGGTTCCCAAATGCTCTCTCTCTTTTCCCTTTCCATTCAGCTCCCTCACTCCAACTCCCTGTCTCTCTTTTCTTTCTTTTGTTTTTTTACTGCTGTTGTGCAGTGTGTGCTAGATTAGGAAGAAAAGGAAAGGGAAAAAGGGGAAAGGCGGCTAGTTTAGGGAAACTAGGATTAGGGTCTCAATTAGGTTTTGTATAATTAGATTTAGGAATAATTCTGTGATTTTATAAAATTAGGAGGGTAAAGTAATAATTTGAAACCAAATTTAATCCAATAATAATAATATCTGTAAAAATACTATTTAATTATTAACTTAATTTATTTTCAAATGAATATTCTAATTCAATAATTAACGATAATCAAATTAATTTTCTTTAAAATCATAAAATAGAGTTCAAAATCTAATTATTCAAATTAAACCATTTATCTGAAATCCTCATTATTTTTCAATCACTCAAACTTTCAAATCAATAATAAAAAAATGTCCAACCTATATATAAATTTCTAAAATTAATATCATAAATTAATAAAATAAATCATATTTAATTTATTATTTAATTTCTAAAAATCAGGGGTCTTACATCCTACCCCGCTTATAAAAATTTTCGTCCTCAAAAATTAACATTACATACAAAACATTATAAAGTCTCAATTCTTTATTTTTAAACATTTCATGGAGGAACAAAAATCTCATCACATAGGTGCATATATATAGTTTCAAATACTAAGATGTTCTTATGGCTTCTTGGAGGAATAAAATAGAGTGTAAGCCAAGGTAGGTGTTCACAAAGCGAAGCGGTAATTAATGTGGCAAAAAAGGCTACAAAGTAGGTTGCTATTAAAACAACGGCTATAACGTCCTCTCATAAATCTCTTACCTACTTTAGAACTTCAACTTCCTAACTCCATCAAACACTTTATAACCCCATAACCGATCATAAGCCTAACACCCGCAAACTTGTTTGCAAGGAACAAAACTCTCAATATTTCTCATAATGTTACACACTTACCGCTTCATCTTCCATATTCACAAACCACTTCTACAAGAATCAACGCATTGCACTACTATACCTAAAGGTCGCACGTGACATTAAAATAATTCTCGAGTTTAATCAGAAGGGTACTAAACCTTAGAAAAGGACAAGCGACAAGGACAATACCCACAATAATTTGAAAGAATTGTTGGGGTCACAAGTAATCAGAGATGCACAAGGAATGAAGAGTATCAGAAAGTAAAATCAGTTTGGCAACCTCAGGAATGATCCCCGAATTAGAGAAGAGCGATGGGAACAGCAAAAGGAATAACAGTGTGGTAGTTTGAAACAAAATCAAGCTGAGTTAAAGAAATATAAAATCATAGAAGAAGATTAACTAGAGTCAGTAATGATGCTTACAAGGTTTAAAAAAATTTACGATTAAGAACACCTTCTAATACATTTGAATATAAAGAATGAAAAACTTAAGGAAGATCACTTCATGTTCTAAAAAAAATATGTAACTCGCATTTTGCAAAAGGATGACAAAAACATATATCAAGACTACAATATGGTCAAAAGAAAATTTAATTGTATTTCTTCCAAATAGCTTCCAAGTAAAAGATAGAATATGTGAGGTTTTAAAAAACGAAAATTAATTATATTAAGGCCAAAACAATTTTTCGAAAATTCTAAAAGATATTTAGGTATTCAATCAAATAAAGGTATACAGTGAAATCGTGGCAAGGTGGTAAGAAAATCAAATATTTTTTTTATTCTCAAGGTTTATATTCAATCAAGCATGTATAAAAATTATAGCAAATATGGAAGAAGAAGAAGTTAAACTTTATTAAAAAAAAAGAACTTTGAAGTAAAAATTTGCTTATAAGTCAGTTTTAAAACTTTATTTAAAACGGTGTATACCAACTTCAAAATAACTTTGTCAATTTAAAGAATAGCTATGAATGCAATTTAAGTGAGAAAAATTTATTTAACTTTCTTAAGAAAAGAATCCAAAACTTGTTTTAAAAATTCATATCAAAACAAAATTGCCATCACATAAGAATATTCAAGAATATTAAGATGCACTTAAAAAGAAATCAAGTCATACAAAAAATGATCTTAAATCAAGGGAGTTCAAACAAGATCAACTAGACATAAGACATCAGACAAACTTTCAATTGAGCTACTGAAAATTTAAACCTTCTTTTCTACCAGTCGTTCCCTAAAGAGCTAACACATCCGTTTTTTACTTCCAAGGACCACATGTAACACTAAGATAAGTACAAGTACGTTCAAAGAGATATAATTCGCAAGAAGAGAAAAATAAGCGACAAAAGTATGTTTTTCATGAATTCGGAAGGAAGTGTATGATTGCAACTAAACAACAATGTATAGACACGAGAAAACGATTCGGAAAGAGTCATTTCACATCATAACAAGAAATATTTAATTTAGGAACTCTAAAAGGTACAAGAGAAGGGTAGTAGTAAATTAGATCAAAATAAACTAAAACCAACTCATAGGAACACAAGGCTCACAAGAATATGAAGGAATGGTGCAAATTACCAACAAATAAGAATAGTCAAAAGTCATAAAAGATACCGGAAGAAAGAATCAAAATGCAAATAGGAAAGAATTTTTGTTTTAAAGAACTCCAATAGAAACCATAGAGGAGAACAGGGCCATTGCTTTACAAAATTCAAGAGAATCATTAAAAACGTAAATATTGTGTCATATTAAAACAAATTCAAGTTGAACTAAATTATGCAAGATTTGTAAAAATGAAAATTACCTAGGCTAAGGGTGAAATGTTTTCTCGACAACCTTAAAAGGTACTTTACATAATCAATTAAGAATTTGCATAAAAACAAAACGAGGTTGGTAAGAAATCAAGTTGTTTTACACCCAAAACTATTTCTACGGTAAAGATAAAATATGCGAAGTTTGAAAGATGAAATTTAATTGAGCTAAGGACCAAAAGTAATTTCTCAAAAATTTCAAAAAAAAAACAATCAAGTAGTTAATTAATTAGAGGTATGTAATGAAATTGCGATAAAGTTGAAAAGAATTCAAATTCTGTTCAAAAAGGAGGATTTCAAGGTAAGGTCTTAAATACATAAGCTTTCAAAAATTCATGTAAATAAGGACATGACAAATTCAAAACATTTTCATCAAATAGAAGAATGGCTATGGATACAATCTAACAAGAGAAGATTTACTTGAAATTTCTTAAGAGAGAATCCGAAATTCCTTTAAAAATGTTTAAAACCAAAATTCTAAGTGCATTCTTGAAATCAAAACCTCACAAGAATATCCAAGCAGATTGAAAGATGAAAGGAAGGAAATCCTCTCACATTCCGAGAAAGAAACTTAAATAAAGAAAAGTTCATACAGTGCTCACAATGCATGACAAATCAAACAAGTTCAAAATTACATTAAGAGTACATGAACCCAAAGAAGAGTTTAGACAGATAAAGACAGGTACCCGAAGAAAATTAAGCAGATATATACAGTTAGGATGAAACGAAAATACAAGTAAACAAAGGGATAGGGTTGGAAGATAATTCGAAACAAAGATTTCAAGGTATATGATGAAGGAACAAGTTATAAGTTATCAACAGAATTTCAAGACACATAACATAGTAACCTCAAGAAATCGCTCCTAACGTCCTCAAACTGCGCGATATGCGCTACCTATTATTTCTATTACGCCTATAATAACCTGTTAAATTTTTCATATACATAAACCATCAACATTAAGTTGGCCAGACTTAACATCAGCAGTTATGCAACGGTAAGCTAACAGTGTTAATTAATAGGCAGTCATGTGCATAAAATTCTAACTCTTGTTACTTAGACAAGACCTATAACATGACAGACACTTAGAGAATGCAATTGAAGCATAGTCAGTCCATTCCTCAGGCTCTACAGGAAGAACTGCTCTGATACCGTAATGTAACACCCTCACTATCAGAAGTCACATTTCTGGCTGTGCTAATCTGATTGCAAGAAGTATTACGACTACTTTACATACTAAATATTAAAATAGGAGCCTGTGACTCGACACTGTATCGCTGATTTCTTTGAAAACCGGAAATAAATACTTTCCTAAGAAAAATACAAGCAGTCATAAATTCATATACAAACTCCTTACATAATATCTCATAAAATAATATACATATAAAACATACAACTCCTATCTCTCTTACAAACTTGTAATAACAAAGACGAGGGAAGAAAATAATCTAATTAACATCACAGCATATAAACCAAACGCAGTATAACTCACCTTAATGCCTCTTCATCTGGTTTCTGAAAAGGTAAAGCTGTCGGGGGGAGAGAACCTAACCACGCGGTCTCACCACGGAGTTTCAAAGTTGTCATAAGAAGATATTTAATAAGAAAACGTATATCATTTTCAAGCTCAGTGATTATCATTACCTTATGAAACTTTTAAAAACCAATAGGTAATCGTTTAAAATCTTTTCAAAGAAAACAATGTTTAATCTTTCAGAAATCCGAAACCTTTCCTTTCTTATAAGAAAATCTCGATCAGAAGCTAACCACGCAATCAAACAACACAATCATTAATTCAGTACCAAAATTCATTCTCAAATGTAGCACGCCAGAACAAACACAGGCAAGACAGACAAGGAAAGCACAAGTAGGTAGCAGTTGCAGCATATAGTTCAAGTAGAAGTTAAAAACAGTTTAGCAATTAGGCAAACCAAAACAAGTTCAAACCCAAGCAAAGCATACAGATGCATATGATGCATGCCTGTCCTATGGCTGATGAGGCTCATCTGTTGGTTATCCAGCCAACCCGACAAGTCTAAATTATCCTTAGACTGTCCCCCGACGTGCATCCCCAAGGGTCTATGCATAGTTTTTTTCTCAAATAATCAAATATTGCTCAATCGGGGTAACATTCCCGGGAATTTATCTAGTGCCCGGTGACGATCGTAATTCCTATCGGTAAAGAAATTCATAAATATAATCGCGTTGTAAGTATAGCTTCTAAACCAACAGAAAATCCTTTCGTATAAACGTTTGGTTGTCACAAGTAACAAACCCCTGATAAAATTAATAACCGAAGTATTTAAACCTTGGGTCGTCTTCTCAAGAAATTGCAGAGAAGTATGATTTATTATTAGTTATACAAGGGTATATTCTGGGGTTTTGAAAAGATTTTAAACAAGTAATTTAATTGATAAGAAAAATAAATTAATAATTAATAAAACTCTTGACAAGGTAGGAAAACTGGAAGTCCTATCCTAGTTATCCTTATCAATGGTGATGAGAATTATATTTTTGCTCCCACTAAGTCAACCTCTAACTATGAAGGTAAGTCAAGTGGACAAATAAATTTAACACCTAAAGTCCTAGTCAACTCCTAAGGAAAGACTAGAGTTATAGGAATCTAAATCAATCAGCAAAGATAACAATTATCAATCACGATGAGTTTGATAACTCAAGAGTCACCAATTAATCAACTAAAACCAGGAATATAAGAAACTAAATAAAAATCATATGTCTGAAATACCTCAATTATTAATAAAAGAAATCACATCCAACATGGGAAAAGTTCATAAGTTAAATTGAGAAAATAAATAAAAGAAACATTGAACCTGAAAATTGAGAGGAAGAAATCCTAATTCCTTTAAGAGAAATCCTAATCCTAAATTCTAAGAGAGAGGAGAGAGCCTCTCTCTCTCTCTCTCTAAAAACTACATCTAAAAGCTACAATTGTGAATTATGATTTGATATCTTGAGCCTCTGCATGTTCCCTGACTTTAATCTATTTTTCTGGGCCGAAATCTAGGTCAAAACGCAGCCCGAAACTGTCTCCAGGGTATTCTGAAATTTCTGCAGATCGCGCAGGTCACGGTACGCGTCGGTCACGCATACATGTCATTCAGCGTTTTCCTTGCATGCGCTCGCATCGTTTGTGCGAACTCCAATCCACACGTACGCATCAAGCACGCGTACGCGTCGCTGTGATTTTGTCCAATTCGCGCGCACGCATCAGCCATGTGTGCGCATCGCTGTTCGCTGGTTGTCTCCTTTATTACTTATGCTCCTTCCCTTTTCGCAAGCTTCCTCTCTATTCTCTAAGCCATTCCTGCCCTATGAAGCCTAAAACACTTAACTCACAGATCACGGCATCGAATGGTATAAAGGAGAATAGAGATATACAATTAAAAGATCTTTAGGAAGCAAGTTTTTAATCATAGAATAATTTGGGAAGGAATTGTAAATACATGCTAATCATATGAATAAGTGGGTAAAAACTTGATAAAAACCACTCAATTAAACACAATATGAATCATAAAATAGTGGTTTATCAACCTCCCCACACTTAAACATTAGCATGTCCTCATGCTTAGCTTAAGGAGATAAAATAAATGAGTAGGGAAAAGCAAGACTCATGCAATGCAACCTATGAATGTGAATGCAACTACATGCTAAAATGATTCTACTTACTTGGTGAAAAAGTAGATAAATCTTTCAAGAATAAATATGAACTGGATTTCACAAATTCAAATCACAAAATAAAGTACAAGTAAACTTGCAAAAGAAAATAGCTCATGGAAGCAGGGAACAAGGAATCAAGCATCGAACCCTTGCTAGAAGTGTATGCACTCTAATCGTTCAGGTGTTTAAGGTTCGATCTCTCAATTCTCTACTAACCTTGCTTTCTAAGGCTTGCTCTTCTTCTACCAATCAACAAAGAATTAATGCACAGATACACATATCAAGAGGTCTTTTAAGGGTTGTAATGGGATTAGGGTCAAGGTAGGATTGTGGTGTACGAAATTGTGATTTATACTTTCACACAACTCGAATAATCCCCGGTAATGGCTCCAAAAACTTGGTGCACAATACCATGGCTTTCATACATTCTTCACAACTTCGCACAACTAACCAGCAAGTGCATTGGGTCGTCCAAGTAATAAACCTTACGCGAGTAAGGGTCGATCCCACAGAGATTGTTGGTATGAAGCAAGCTATGGTCATCTTGTAGATCTCAGTTAGTGAGTGGAATCATAGGGTCAAATGGAATTAAATTGGATAAATAAAATAAATAAAACGGATAGAAGTACTCAAGTAATTCAATAGTGGGAATTTCAGATAGGCGTATGAAGATGCTGTGCTCCTCTTGAATCTCTGCTTTCCTACTGCTTTCATCCAATTTTATCACTCCCTTCTATGGCAAGCTGTATGTAGGGCATTGATGAGCGGATAATTTATACGCTTTTTTGCCCAGCCTTCAGGAGTTTGAAGCTCGTCACAGTCATTCAATCCCAAAATCATACTCGGAATACCACAGACAAGGTTTAGACTTTCCGGATCCTCATGAATGCCGCCATCTATCTAGTTTATACCACGAAGATTCTGTTGGGGAATCTAAGAGATATGCGCCCGGCCAAAGGTAGAACGGAAGTGGTTGTCAGTCACGCACGTTCATAGGTGAGAATGATGATGAGTGTCACGGATCATCATATTCATCAAGGTGAAGTGCAACGTATATCTTGGATTAAGAATAAAATTGATTTGGATAGAAAATAATAGTAATTGCATTGAAACTTGAGGTACAGCAGAGCTCCACACCCTTAATCTATGGTGTGTAGAAACTCCACCGTTGAAAATACATAAGTGAGAGAGGTTTAGGCATGGCCGAATGGCCAGCCCCCATGATCTGAGAACTAATCGTCCAGAGATGATCAAATACGCTAGTAAAAAGTTCTATTTATAATAAACTAGCTACTAGGGTTTACATGAGTAAGTAATTGATGCATAAATCCACTTCCGGGGCCCACTTGGTGTATGTTTGGGCTGAG
>NC_029780.3:95203861-95204579 GCF_000817695.3 Arachis duranensis
GTTTCTGGCGTTTAACTCCAGACAGCAGCATGTACTTGGCGTTCAACGCCAAGTTACGTTGTCAATTCCCGAATAAAGGATAGACTATTATATATTGCTGGAAAGCCCTGGAAGTCTACTTTCCAACCCCATTGAGAGAGCGCCAATTGGAGTTCTGTAGCTCCAGAAGATCCATTTCGAGTGCAGGGAGGTCAGATTCCAACAGCATTAGCAGTTCTTTTGTCAGCCTCTTTCAGAGTTTTGCTCAAGTCCCTCAATTTCAGCCAGAAATTACCTGAAATCACAGAAAAACATACAAACTCATAGTAAAATCCAGAAATGTGAATTTAACATAAAAACTAATGAAAACATCCCTAAAAGTAGCTTGAACTTACTAAAAACTACCTAAAAATAATGCCAAAAAGCGTATAAATTATCCGCTCATCACATCACCAAACTTAAATTGTTGCTTGTCCCAAGCAACTGTAAATCAATTAGGATAAAAAGAAGAGAATATACTATAAATTCCAGAATATCAATGAATATTAATTATAATTAGATGAGCGGGACTTGTAGCTTTTTGCTTCTGAACAGTTTTGGCATCTCACTTTTTCTTTTGAAGTTCAGAGTGATTGGCGTCTCTGGGAACTTAGAATTTTGGATAGTGTTATTGACTTTCCTAGTTAAGCATGTTGATTCTTGAACACAGCTACTTATGAGTCTTGGCCGTGGCCCTAAG
>NC_029780.3:95204895-95205077 GCF_000817695.3 Arachis duranensis
ATTGGATCCTTTTTACCCTTGCCTTTTGGTTTTAAGGGCTATTGGCTTTTTCTGCTTGCTTTTTCTTTTTCTTTTTATATTTTTTTTCGCCATTTTTTTTCTTTTTTTTCACAAGCTTTTGCTTTTTCACTGCTTTTTCTTGCTTCAAGAATCAATTTCATGATTTTTCAGATTATCAATAA
>NC_029780.3:95205305-95208300 GCF_000817695.3 Arachis duranensis
CAAATTTTTTTTATTTAAGAGAGGTGAAGGATTTATAGAATTTATTCATAGCTTTAAGACATAGTTACTACAAACTAATGATCATGTAATAGATAAACATATAAAAAAACGAAAAGTAGAAAAAAAAATTTTAGAACAAGGAATGAGTCCACCTGAGTGAGGGTGGCGCCTTCTTGAAGATCCAATGGTGCTTTTTTGAGCTCCTTTATGTCTCTTCCTTGCTTCTATTGCATGATCCCTAGTGATTTTGGTGTTTTTATCCTTAGTTGCTTCCAATATTTGTGTGGAGGACAACTTATCCCCTGAGGTATCTCAGGGATCTCTTGATTTGCAGCCACATGTTCTACCACTGAGCTATGACGGCTTTATATGAGTCTTTCCATCTCCCAAGACTTGGAGGTGGAAGCTTTTTGTCTTTTCTTTTCTCCCTTTTTTTTTTTGAGGTTTCTATGAATTGTTGATTTTTTAGTTTCTCTTGACTTCCTCTTCAGAGTCCTTTCAGGTTCATTATCTGCTTCAATAAGAATGTTCTTGTCCTTGCTCCTGCTCATATAGGGAAGAAGAGAACAAGAAAAGAAAGAGGAATCCTCTATGTCACAGTAAAGAGGTTCCTTATTGTTAGTAGAAGAAGAAAGGAATAAAAGTGGAGAATCCAATCACCATGGTGAGGATAGAGGCAGTGATTGGAGATGAAGAGAGGTGAAGAGAAGTGTTAGTAAGTAAATAAAATAAATAGAAAGAAGAGGAGAGATAGAGGATTTCAAAAATAATTTTGAAAAATGGGTTAGTAATTTAGAGGGAGAATTCGAAAATAATTTTGAAAAAGTAGTTAATGATTTTCGAAAATTACAGATAAGATATAATTAAAATTAAAATTTAAAACAATTAGTTAATTTAAAAAGAATTTTGAAAAATGGATGATATATTTTCGAAAATTAGAGAGGGAAAAGTAGTTAGGTGTTTTTGAAAAAGATAAGAAACAAACAAAAAGTTAATTAGTTAGTTGAAAAAAGATATTAAAATCAATTTTGAAAAGATAAGAAGATAAGAAGTTAGAAAAGATATTTTAAAAATTTTTTTGAAAAAGATAAAATTTTGAAAAAAAAAATATGATATAAAAGATATGATTTAAAAAGATATGGTTTTGAAAAGATAAGATTGAAATTAGTTTTGAAAAAGATTTGAATTTTAAAATCACAATTAATGACTTGACTCACAAGAAATCACAAGATATGATTCTAGAACTTAAAGTTTGAATCTTTCTTAACAAGAAAGTAACAAACTTGAAATTTTTGAATCAAAACATTAATTGATGATGTGATTTTCGAAAATATGAAGTAACAAACTTGAAATTTTTGAATCAAAACATTAATTTTTGATGCAATTTTCGAAAATATGATGTAAAGATAAGAAAAAGATTTTGAAAAAGATTTTTGAAATTTTCGAAAATGATGAAAAGATGGAAAAGATATGATTTTTGAAAAAGATTTTAAAAAGATAAGATTTAAAAAGATAAGATATTTTTTGATTTTTGAATTTTTTTTTTTTGATGAGAGAGAAAAACACTAAAAATACTCAATGCATGAAAATTTTTGGATCAAAACACATGATGCATGCAAGAACACTATGAATGTCAAGATGAACACCAAGAACACTTTGAAGATCATGATGAACATCAAGAACATATTTTTGAAAAATTTTCAATGTAAAGAAAACATGCAAGACACCAAACTTAGAAATTTTTTATGTTTAGACTCTATGAATGCAAGAATGCATATGAAAAACACCATACAACACAAAACAAGAAAATATGAAGATCAAACAAGAAAGTTCATCAAGAACAACTTGAAGATCATGATGAACACTATGAATGCATGAATTTTTTCGAAAATTTTATGCAAGAAAAAGATGAACATGCAATTGACACCAAACTTATGACTTGACACAAGACTCAAACAAGAAACATAAAATATTTTTGATTTTTATGATTTTCTAATTTTTTTGTATTTTATTTGATTTTTTTCGTAAAATATATAGGAAAAAAAAATAAGAAATTCAAAAATTTTTAATATGAATTCCATGAATCTTCGCAATGTTAGTTTAAAGCTCCAGTCCAGGAATTAGACATGGCTTAATAGCCAGCCAAGCTTTTATGAAAGCCCCGGTCCAAAACACTAGACATGGCCAATGGCCAGCCAAGCTTTAGCATACAACTAATAATCAAATTAGCTTGCCTCTATGAAAATGGTTTTAAAGCCTCAGTCCAAAAGAATTTAGACATGGCTTTACAGCCAGCCAGGCTTCAACATGCTTCATGAAACTCTAGAATGCATATTAAAAAAAAATTTGAATAATTTTTGAAAATAGGGAGAAGATTTTGAAAAGATTTTCGAATTTTTTTTAATAAAATAAAAATTACCTAATCTGAGCAACAAGATGAACCGTCAGTTGTCCATACTCGAACAATCCCCGGCAACGGCGCCAAAAACTTGGTGTACGAAATTGTGATTTATACTTTCACACAACTCGAATAATCCCCGGTAATGGCTCCAAAAACTTGGTGCACAATACCATGGCTTTCATACATTCTTCACAACTTCACACAACTAACCAGCAAGTGCACTGGGTCGTCCAAGTAATAAACCTTACGCGAGTAAGGGTCGATCCCACAGAGATTGTTGGTATGAAGCAAGCTATGGTCATCTTGTAGATCTCAGTTAGTGAGTGGAATCATAGGGTCAAATGGAATTAAATTGGATAAATAAAATAAATAAAACGGATAGAAGTACTCATGTAATTCAATAGTGGGAATTTCAGATAGGCGTATGAAGATGCTGTGCTCCTCTTGAATCTCTGCTTTCCTACTGCTTTCATCCAATCCTTCTTACTCCTTTCCATGGCAAGTTGTATGTAGGGCATCACCGTTGTCAATGGATACATCCCATCCTCTCAGTGAAAACATTCCTATGCTCTGTCACAGCACGGCTAATCATCT
>NC_029780.3:95208525-95208938 GCF_000817695.3 Arachis duranensis
TTGGGCTGAGCTTGATCTATCCACGAGCTGAGGCTTCTCTTGGAGTTGAACTCCAAGTTATAACGTGTTTTGGGTGTTCAACTCCGGATCATGACGTGTTTCTGGCGTTTAACTCCAGACAGCAGCATGTACTTGGCGTTCAACGCCAAGTTACGTTTTCAATTCCCGAATAAAGGATGGACTATTATATATTGCTGGAAAGCCCTGGAAGTCTACTTTCCAACTCCGTTGAGAGCGCGCCAGTTGGAGTTCTGTAGCTCCAGAAGATCCATTTCGAGTGTAGGGAGGTCAGATTCCAACAGCATCAGCAGTCCTTTTGTCAGCCTCTTTCAGAGTTTTGCTCAAGTCCCTCAATTTCAGCCAGAAATTACCTGAAATCACAGAAAAACACACAAACTCATAGTAAAGTCCAG
>NC_029780.3:95209038-95230824 GCF_000817695.3 Arachis duranensis
ATTGCATTTGGCCAAGTGGACTAAAATCTGAATCCTTAATTAACATAAACTTTCCACCTAACTTTAGACAATTCATGTAATCATAATATAAAGCCTAACTACCCATTAATTGTGTTTACCAGATATTCATGCATCCCAAATTTAAGTACAACTCATATGCATTGATATTATTACTTAACTTGGGGCATTTTGTCCCCTTTTTATTTTTCTACTCTTTTTCTTTTCTTTTTCCCTCCTTTTTTTTCTTTTTATTTTTTCTTTCTTTTGTTTTTCTCAATGCATACGATTAAGGTATTGAATTCATAAACATGTTCTCAACATTACTCACATTTTCACAGAAAGTCTAACATACTCAATTCCCAAACCAAACGTTTCCAAACCCACTTTCCCCACACTTAATTCATGAGCAATTTCACTAGTCTAAGCTAATCAAAGATTCAAATTAAGGACATTATTATTTTTCGCTTAGAGTTAATGATGTGCTAAAGTAAAGAATAAAAAGGTATAATAGGCTCAACTTTGGTTTGCAAAGGATAATAAAAAGGTAAGGCCATATGGGTATGTAAGCTCAGTGAAACAAGACATCAATCATATAAGTGCATGCATACATCAAATAATGGAAATATAGAATTAAGCAAGACAAAGATCACAATTTTAGAGAGAAAAACACACACCAAAAATAAAATATTGGTTGATAAAATGCAACCAATTCAAATAGGCTCAAAATCTCACTGGTTTTGTGTGTTCGAGCTCTAAACCATGTTCCAAAATAATATTTCTTCAAATAAGTTTTTTGCAAAGTTTAATTCAAATTAGTGAAATGCTATAGAAAGTTTTCTTGAAAAAGAAAATATTACTTCAACCAAGTGATAAAATATGCACAAAATCAAACAAACATGCAAATGCAACAACTAATTTAAACATTGGTGTTGAGACAGGAAGGTACTAACCCACGGAGATCGGTATCGACCTCCCCACACTTAGAGATTGCACCGTCCTCGGTGCATGCAAAGATGTGCAGGTGGGCGGGAGTTGTGGTTCCTCAGCTGGTGCTCGTTGTAGAGTCTTTCTCTTTACCCTTCCTGGTGGCCATCCTGAAAAGGAAAAAGAGAAAGGGACATGAAGTCAAAGAGATAGAGCAAGGGAGAGGGCAGTACGAGTGATAATCATGCCAAAGTAAAGAAGAATGTCGTTAACACATGGTCGCGACTCCATGAAATTAGGACATCAATGGAAACATAGCATGATAAATTGAGGCAATTAAATGCAAGATGTTTATTGGCATGCGGGCAAAGGCATGAGTAGCATAGATCAAGCATTAAAAGCCAAAATGTATTATCAGTCGTAAGAGACTAACAATAATATTTGTATTGACAATTATATTTAATTAATAAAATATTAGAAGGGTTTGGTGAAAAATAGGCATTAGAGTAGAAGGATAGAATAATTAAGAATTCACAATGCCATACGGGCTTTTCACAAACACGTAATATGCATGTTTAATATGATAGGGAGATAATGAAATTGGAACATGCAAGCATTCCTAAAATAATTAATATGAATTGTCAAACAACTTCATAATAATCCACAAGTAATAGTGAAAGACCTAAATAAAGTTCCAACACCAACATAAAGATGCATGAAGAAGAAAGAAAAAGAGACCATAAATAATTATGCTAAAAAGAAAATTAAGAAAAGTGCAAAAGGTAGAAGAAGAATGAAGAAGAGAAGAGAGAGGAAAAGAAGAAAGAAATAGGATTTGGAAAGAGAAGAGAAGGAAACTAATTAGGCGGCGCGCTGCGTGCAAGGTGCACGGCGCTAACGGCGCGAACGCGTCACACACGCGGATGCATGGATGAGCGTATAGGGGAGGGACGCGAGAGCGTCCATCACGCGTATGTGCGATTAGGGATCGTGCAAAATGCATGAGGCCATCCGCACTCCCGCACAACTTTCTGTGCGAAACTCCAATAACGCCGATTTATACACGTGGGTTGGACTTTTTGCAAGGGGCGCGTACGCATGTGGCACGCGTACGCGTGGTGTGGCTTATGCACCATGCACCACTCCCGCGCGTCTCTCACGCAACTCTCTATTTAGTTCGCTACACAAACGGTGCGTGCACGTCGCAGACGCTGGCGCATCGTTCACCCCCCTTTTTTATGCAAAATGCATAATGCAGTATGCAGATGCTAATGTGAATGTTATGCATGATTCCAGGTCCAATCTAAACTAAAAAAAACAAACAAAACAGACTAGAATCAAAACCGAAAAAGGAACGATCATACCATGGTGGGTTGTCTCCTACCTAGCACTTTTAGTTAAAGTCCTTAAGTTGGACATTTGGTGAGCTCTCTGTCATGGTGGCTTGTGCTTGAACGCATCCTGAAACTTCCACCAATGCTTGGACTTCCAATAAGCTCTATCAATACCAAGTAAATTTCTCAAGCTTTGATGGAGTTCTTCACAAGCTTTGAGCTCCCAAATTTGATCCTCATATATTCCCAGATCCCAAATCTTGTTTCTACATCCGTCTTCAAGTTGATTATCATGATTCCATCCGGGTGGTTCAGCTTTAGAATTCTCACTGAAGCGTCCAAACAACTTCCTAGACCCATTTAATTGAGCTCTACACTAGCCTTTGCATTTAAACTTAAAGCTTCTAACCATAATGAACCTTGCAGGACAATTCTTTTCACTGACCATCTTCCTCTTACTCCTAATGCCACAAAGAGCTCTAAGTTGACCATCCGTCTCCAGTAGCCCATATTCAAGTGGAATTAGAAAGCTAAGGGATATGAATTTTACCCACTTGAATGTTGTGAAGGATGATGGACTTGGGAGAGGTGTTTCTAATGAACTTGCAAGCTCCATTCCCTGTGCTCTTCCTTGCATTCTTCCATCTCTTTGTAAGCTTCCTCAATTTCAACCTCTTCCTCTTGGTAGCTTTCTTCTGATTTAATATCTTTTTCATTGTTCGCCAAGGGCATGGGAGGTTGTGCTTCTTATTCTTTGATTTCCATGTCAAGTCCAATGGGAGAGGGTTCAAATGTAGATAAGAATTCATTAATGATTGAATCCATCTCTTGATCGTCCCCTTCAAAGTCTTCAATCATGAGATGCCTTGGAGGTTGTACACCCTCCTCAACATCAGTTTCAAATGTCTTTGAAAGAGGCTCTATAACTTGACTTTCCCATGGAGGGTCAACATCTCCTAAGTCTTTGATAAACCCCTATTTCATGGTTTATCTTATGCTCAATTGAGTGGTTTTTATCAATTCTTTACCCACTTATTCATATGATTTGCATGTTTTACATTTTCTCCCTGATTCTGTGCTATGATTGAAAACATGCTTCTTTGGTCTTAATTTTTCTATGTTTAATCCTCTCTTATTACCATTCGATGCCTTGATATGTGTGTTAAGTGATTTCAGAGATCACAGGGCAGGAATGACTTAGAGGATGGAAAGGAAGCATGCAAAACTGGAAGGAATACAAGGAACTAAAGGAACTGCTAAAGCTATCCAGCCTGACCTCTTGGTACTAAATCGACCATAACTTGAGCTACAGAATATCAAATGACACGGTTTTAGTTGCGTTGGAAAGCTAACATCCAGGGCTTCGCAACGATATATAATTTTCTATAGCTGCCACGAAGTTAGGTGATGCGGACGCGTGGATGACGCACCCGCGTCGCATCTGCGAACTTCAATCCACGCAAACGCGTGGACGACGCCTCCGCGTCACTTTCCCGTGACCTGTACGTACTAGAGTGATTTCTGAGCTATTTCTGACCCAGTTTTCAGCCCAGAAAGCACAGATTAAAGGCTATAAAGTGGGAGAATCCATTCATTTATCATATACAACAGATCACATTCATAAGTCACACTTTTCATAATTTAGATGTAGTTTTTAGAGAGAGAGGCTCTCTCCTCTCTCTTAGGATTAGGATTAGGACTCCTCTTAAAGGATTTAGGATTATTTTTATCTTATTCATCACAGGTTCAATGTTCTTTTTATTTATTTTCTCTTTTATTGTTTATGAACTTTTCATGTTAGGATTTTCTTAATTAATATAATTTGAGGTATTTCAGACTCATGATTGCTTTCTTCTATTTATTATATAAATAATTTAGAGTTTTGTCTTTTGGCTTTGGTTGATTAATTGGTGACTCTTGAGTTGTCAAACTCATCGTGATTGATAATTGTTACCTTTGCTGATTAATTTAGATTCCTATAACTCTAGTCTTTCCTTAAAGAGTTGACTAGGACTTTAGGTGTTAAATTAATTTGTCCACTTAACTGACCTTCATAGTTAGAGGTTGACTTAGTAGTAGTAAAAATATAATTCTCATCACCATTGATAAGGATAACTAGGATAGGACTTCCAGTTTTCATACCTTGCCAAGAGTTTTATTAGTTATTAATTTATTAATTCCTGCAATCTCTTTCTCCTGTTCAAAACCTTTTCAAAACCCCAAAATATACCTTTGCATAACCAATAATAATTCATACTTCCCTACAATTCCTTGAGTAGAGGACCCGATGTTTAAATACTTCAGTTATCAATTCCAAAGGGGTTTGTTACTTGTGACAACCAAACGTTTGTATGAAAGGATTTTCTGTTGGTTTAGAAGCTATACTTACAACGCGATTACATTTGTGAATTTCTTTACCGACAGGAAATCTGATCATCAAAATGGCGCCGTTGCCGGAGAATTGCAAACGTGTGCCTTATTATTGGTTATTGTAAATATTTTTCAAAAAAAAAATTCAGATTTTAAAATTTTTATCTTATCTTATCTTATTTTTCAAAATTCAAATCTTTTTCAAAAAAAAATTATATATTTTTCAAAATCTTATCTTATCTTATTTCAAAAATCATATCTTTTTCAAAACCTTATCTTATTTTTTTTTTTCAAAAATCATATCTTTTTCAAAATATTTTCTTATCTTTTTTTTTCATATCTTTTTCAAAATATTTTCTTTTTGTTAGTTTTTGTTTTTACTTTTTCTCACTACTATGAACTCTTACCCCTTTGGCTATGACTCTGGATACAATTATGTTGCAGGAAGAGGAGATTATAATGACAACTTGCAGCAAGGATGGGACAATCAAAGATGGGAGAAGCCACAAGGATTTGATCAACCCTCATGGCAACAACTACCTCCAATGGACTATCAACAACCGTTCCGTGATGCATATCAAGGCAATGGCTATGGTGATCACTCTTTTGATTATCAACAACCACCACCATATGCCTATGAACCCCCTCCTCAACATAACTTTGGACCACCATACTCACAAGCCCCTTTCCACCATTCACCTCCATATAACTCTCAACCACCATACCAACCACCTTATGAGCCATATGAACCATATATAGAACCACCCCAATTTCAACCCAATTACTCCCAAGAACCACCACCTCAATATTCACCGTCTCCATATCCATCAATCCAAGAGCACTATGATCCTACTTATGATAGCTGAGCGCAACAAGAATCAAGGGATCGTCTCAAGAAAACAGTGGAAAAACTTCATGCAACCCTTCGCCAACTGGATCAAGCAATAAATCGATTACCTTCCCGATGTTCGGACATTCAAGGAACCCCCATGGCTTCATGTGGAGAATCTATTGAAGAACGTGGCGTGAAGGAGAAGTTAGAAACTCCAGTGGACAGTGAGCAGTACGACTTTGTATTGGAACAATTGGAAGAAGCTACGCCTGCCATTGAAGATGAAGATGTGGTTGAAGACTTAGGAGATGCAGAATCTCCATGGAAAACTCAAGTCGTAGAGCCTCTTTCTAAGACGTTTGCAATTGATGTTGAGGAGGGTGTACAACTCCAAAGCATATCATGGTTGAAGACTTTGAAGGGGACGATCAAGAGATGGATTCAATCATTAATGAATTCTTATCTACATTTGAATCCTCTCCCATTGGACTTGACATGGAGATTAAAGAAGAAGAAGCACAACCTCCCATGCCCTTGGTGAACAATGAAGAAGAAATTGAATCAGAAGAAAGCTACCAAGAGGAAGAGGTTGAAATTGAAGAAGCTTGCAAAGAGGTGGAAGATGTCAAAGAAGAGCACAAGGGAGTAGAGCTTGCACGTTCATTAGAAACACCTCCCCCTAAGTTGCCATCATCCTTCACAACATTCAAGTGGGTAAAATTCATATCCCTTCGCTTTCTAATCCCACTTGAATATGGGCTACTGGAGACGGATGGTCAACTTAGAGTTCTTTGTGGCATTAAGAGTAAGAGGAAGATGGTCAGTGGTAAGAATTGTCCTGCAAGGTTTATTATGGTTGGAAGCTTTGAGTTTAAATGCAAAGGTTGGTATAGAGCTCAATTGAATGGGTCTAGGAAGTTGTTTGGACGCTTCAGTGAGAATTCTAAAGCTGAACCACCCGGATGGAATCATGATAATCAACTTGAAGACAGGTGTAGAAACAAGATTTGGGATCCCGAGGGATATTGGATTTGCAAACATTGGTGGAGATTCCTGGATCAGTACAAGCATAAGCCACCATAACAGGAAGCTCAACAAATGTCCAACTTAAGGACTATAACTAAAAGTGCTAGGTGGGAGACAACCCACCATGGTATGATCGTTCCTTTTTTAGTTTTAATTCTAGTATGTTTTGTTTCTTTTTGAGTTTTGATTGGACCTGGAATCATGCATAACATTCATATTAGCATTGCATTCTGCATAATGCATTAAAAAAAAAGAGAGGGCACGCGACGCGACAGCGTCACTGACGCGTCCGCGTCATAGGTGCCCTGGCTACGAGAAGAAAAGAAATAGAGAGTCACGCGAAAGTGTGGCTGGAGGCGTGCCTTTGGCATAAATTGGTCCATGCGACCGCGTCGATGATGCATCCGCGTCATGTGGGAAAAACGCCTCCCACGCATCCGCGTCACCCACGCGAACGCGTGCCTCAAAATCGACGTAAAAAGAGTGTATGGTCGAAAGTTGAGCTGGAATTGGGCTGGACTCGTGCTAGTAGCACAAGCCCTACCACACGAACGTGTGCCCCACGCGTCCGCGCCGTTCTTTAAAACAAGGCCAACCACGCGATCGCATCCACCACGCGATCGCGTCACCCAAAGTTTTGGCAAATTAAGTTTTTCACCAGAGAGTTGCGCGAGCACAAGGCTGCCCTCGCGCCACTAGCATGAATCATGTCACACGTCCGCATGACCGATGCGTTCGCGTCACTTCATCAAAGCGCTATCAACGTGACCGCGTGACCCACGCGCTCGCGTCGCCTGCGCCGTACAGCTTATCCAAATCATCCAAACATCTTATCTTTTCTTCACCAAATCTAAATCTTTTCTTTCCCTTCTTATTTCTTTCTCCCTTCCTTTCTTTTTCTTTCTTTTTTCTTTTAATTGGTGTTGGAAATTTATTTGGGTCATTATTTTCCATATTTTGCTTGTGGATTATTAAAAGGAATTGTTTGACAATTATATATTATTTTTATAGGATTGCTTGCATGTTCAATTTAATACTTTCAATACCTTATTTACCATGCATGCTATGTATTTGTGAAAATGCCCGTATGGCATTGTGCACTATTTTTTTTATTCTACTACTCTAAATGCTTGCTTTTTGCAAAACCCTTTTTTATATTTTATTAATTATATATAATTGTTATTACAAGCATATTGTAAGTTTGAAAGACTTGGTAATCTACTTGGACATTTAGTGCTTGATTTATGCTACTCATGCCTTTGCCAGCATGCCAATAACATCTTGCATTTAATTGTCATTACATGCACTTGCTATATTTCCTTTGATGGCTTTTCACATGTAGTCATGACCATGTGTTAACATCATTCTTCTTTACTGTGCATTGATTACCACATTTCCCATCCTCTTCCTTGCTCTAACCCTTAGCTTTAAAAGTTACTTTCTTTTTCTCTTTTCAGGATGGCCACCAAGAAAGGCAAAGAGAAAGCTACTCCCAAACAATCAGCAAGGAAAGGAACAAAAAAGCACTAGTTGCGGAACCACCCATCCACTTGTACATCTTAGCATGCACCGAGGACGGTGCAATCTTTAAGTGTGGGGAGGTCGATACCGATCTCCACGGGTTAGTTATTCTCTTCTCAACACCAATATTCTATTTTCTTTGTTTGTTCATTGTTGCATTTCATAATAGATTGCATGTGTAGTTGATTGTTTGCATTTAAGTACTACTTGGTTAAAAAATAATAAATTTCTTTTTAAGACTCTATTTTTGAAAATTTTCACTAATTTAAATTAAAAAAAATTTAAATTTTCTATGTGTTAAATTTGTTTGGAAGTTGTAATTGGAACATGGTTTTTGAGCTAAAGAACACACAACCCGTGAAAACTTTGAGCCTACATACATGGTTACATTATTTAAACCATAACTATTTTTTTCTTGTGTGTTTTCTTCTCTATAACTGCAATCTAGATTTTGTTCCAGTCTATATGTTCATTGTTTAGTGTATTTACATGCTTGCATATGATTGAGGCCATTATTTATAATTTTGCTCACTTATCCCAAAAAGTCGACCCTTTTACATCACCCTTGCTAGCCCCCTTGAGCCTTTTGCCCCTCTTCTATTTTATAACCACATTACTAGCCTTAAGCAGAAAAACAAAATAAAAAATCCAAGTTGAATCCTTGGTTAGCTTAAGATAGATATTGTGTATAATTTAAGTGTAGGAAATTTTATGGGAATATGGGATGATGTAAAAAAAAGTAGGGAATTAAATTGAATAAGTTATTTGAAAATTTGGGAAACATGCTCATATGAAATCAAAATAATAAAATTACCATGTGCATTGATAAAAAATAATAAAAAAATGAAGTAATTAAATAAGGGGATACAAAAAAATATATTACCCCAAATGCAAAATAAAAAGAATCAATGCACATGGGACAAAAGTCAAAAATAAGTTTGATACATGAGTATGTAATACAAAAGTGAAAAAAATTTTGGGTAGCTAGGTAAAGCATTTTAAATTATATAAAGTATGTATATGATAGGTGAGATCTTAGACTAATCAAGGATTCACTTTGTTAGCTCACTTAGCCTTATATATATATATAAATATTTTTTGATTGGTTAAATGAAGAACAAGGTTTAGAAAGCATGACTAGGAAAGAGTAGAGTGAATTACCCTATACACTTGAGAGACTAGAGTGATATACACTACCAATGAGGGTTCAATGCTTGATTCTATGTTCCCTGCTTTCATTAGCTATCTTCTTACAAGTTTACTTGCTTTTTATTGATTTGAATTAGTGGAATTTGAATTATTTTTGTCTTGGAGAACTTATTTGCTTTTAACCAAGTAGGTAGAAACATTTTGCATGTAGTTGCATCCGCATAGATAGGTTGCATTGCATACTCTCTATCATTCCTCTTCACTCCCTTATAGCTTCTCTTGAGCTTAGCATGAGGACATGCTAATGTTTAAGTGTGGAGAGGTTGATAAACCCCTATTTCATGGTTAATCTTGTGCTTAATTGAGTTGTTTTTATCAACTCTTTACCCACTTATTCATATGATTTGCATGTTTTACATTTTCCTCCATGATTCTGTGCTATGATTGAAAATATGCTTCTTTGGTCTTAATTTTGCTATATTTAATCCTCTCTTATTACCATTCGATGCCTCGATATGTGTGTTAAGTGATTTCAGAGATTACAGGACAGGAATGACTTAGAGAATAGAAAGGAAGTATGCAAAACTGGAAGGAATACAAGGAACTGAAGGAACTGCTAAAGCTGTCCAGCCTGACCTCTTGGTACTAAATTAACCATAACTTGAGCTACAGAGGTTCAAATGACGTGTTTTTAGTTGAGTTGGAAAGCTAACATCCGGGGCTTCGCAACGATATATAATTTTCTATAACTGCCGTGAAGTTAGGTGACATGGACGCGTGGATGATGCGCCCGCGTCGCATCTATGAACTTCAATCCACGCAAACGCGTGGATGACGCCTCCGCGTCACTTTCCCGTGACCTGTACGTACCAGAGCGATTTCTGAGCTGTTTCTGACCCAGTTTTTGGCCCAGAAAGCACAGATTAAAGGCTATAAAGTAGGGGAATCCATTCATTCATCATATATAACAGATCACATTCATAAGTCACACTTTTCATAATTTAGATGTAGTTTTTAGAGAGAGAGAGAGGCTCTCTCCTCTCTCTTAGGATTAGGATTAGGACTCCTCTTAAAGGATTTAGGATTATTTTTATCTTCTTCATCACAGGTTCAATGTTCTTTTTATTTATTTTCTCTTTTATTTGTTTATGAACTTTTCATGTTAGGATTTTCTTAATTAATATAATTTGAGGTATTTCAAACTCATGATTGCTCTCTCCATCGTGATTGATAATTGTTACCTTTGCTGATTAATTTAGATTCCTATAACTCTAGTCTTTCTTTAAAGAGTTGACTAGGACTTTAGGTGTTAAATTAATTTGTCCACTTAACTGACCTTCATAGTTAGAGGTTGACTTAGTGGTAGTAAAAATATAATTCTCATCACCATTGATAAGGATAACTAGGATAGGACTTCCAGTTTTCATACCTTGCCAAGAGTTTTATTAGTTATTTGTTTATTAATTCTTGCAATCTCTTTCTCATGTTCAAAACCTTTTCAAAACCCCAAAATAGACCTTTGCATAACCAATAATAATTCATACTTCCCTGCAATTCCTTGAGAAGACGACCCGATGTTTAAATACTTCGGTTATCAATTCCAAAGGGGTTTGTTACTTGTGACAACCAAACGTTTGTACGAAAGGATTTTCTATTGGTTTAGAAGCTATACTTACAACGCGATTATATTTATGAATTTCTTTACCGACAGGAAATCCGATCGTCAGTCTTCAACCACTTCTTCCTCTTCAATGGCAGGTGTAACTTCTTCCAATTGTTCTAATACAAAATCGTGTTACCCACTGTCCACCGGAGTTTCGAACTTCTCCATCATGCCACGTTCTTCAGTAGATTCTCCACATAAAACCATGGGGTTCCTTAAGTATCCGAACGTCGGGAAGGTAATTGATTTATCGCTTGATCCAGTTGTTTAAGTATGAAATCGTACTCCTCCTTGATGGTATCTTTTCTATGACAACTCCCTTCAACTACTCCTTCATCTGCAAAGGTCTCTTCTACCTTCACCTTTAGTGCCTCCTCTAGCTCCTTATGAAGTATGGGATCATGTTGCTCTTGGATTGATGGATGTGGGTGCTCTTCCATGGATGGTGGTAATGGGATGGAGAGATCATTCTGTGGTTGAGATGGAAGTGCACTGGAGCTTGAGGGTTGAACATTGGAGGTAGAGGGTGGGTCCATGTGGGATATAAGATTTGGAGTTTAGAGGTGAGACCAATGAGAGAGGTAAGTGTGCTCTCCATGGGGGTTTGGGTGGATAAGAGGGTTCATTATTTTGGAGAAAGGGTGCATGGTAAGAAGGTGGTTCTTCTTGATAAGGATATGGAGATGGTGAATATTGAGGTGGTGGTTCTGGGTATGCTTCATATGGTGGTTGGTATGGTGGATAAGAATTATGGTCATATAGAGGTGAATGATGGAAAGGGACTTGTGAGTATGGTGGTCCAAAATCACATTGAGGAGGGGGTTCATAAGCATATGGTGGTGGTTGTTGATAATCAAAAGAGCGTTCACCATAGCCATTGTCTTGATATGCATCACAGAATGGTTGTTGATAGTCCATTGGAGGTGGTTGTTGCCATGAGGATTGATCAAATCCTTGTGACTCCTCCCATCTTTGATTGTTCTATCCTTGGTACATGTTGTCATTGTAACCTCCTCTTCCTGCAACATAGTTGTAACCAGACTCATAGCCAAAGGGGTGAGAGTTCATAGTAGTAGGAGAAAATAGAAACAAAAACTAACAAAAAGAAAATATTTTGAAGAAGATATGATTTTTGAAAAAAGATAAGATAAGATTTTGAAAAAGATATGATTTTTTTGAAAAAGATTTGAAATTTGAAATTTGATTTTGAAATAAGATAAGATAAGATAAAAATTTTAAAATAAAAATCTAAAATTATTATTTTTTTATAAAAATATTTACAATAACCAATAATGAGGCACACGTTTGTAATTCCCCGGGAACGGTGCCATTTTAACGATCATATTTCCTATCGGTAAAGAAATTCACAAATATAATCGCATTGTAAGTATAGCTTCTAAACCAACAGAAAATTCTTTCGTACAAACGTTTGGTTGTCACAAGTAACAAACTCCTGATAAAATTGATAACCGAAGTATTTAAACCTCGGGTCGTCTTCTCAAGGAATTGAAGGGAAGTATGATTTATTATTGGTTATGCAAGGGTATATTTTGGGGTTTTGAAAAGGTTTTAAACAAGTAATTTAATTGATAAGAAAATAAATTAATAATTAATAAAACTCTTGGCAAGGTATGAAAAGTGGAAGTCCTATCCTAGTTATCCTTATCAATGGTGATGAGAATTATATTTTTGCTCCCACTAAGTCAACCTCTAACTATGAAGGTAAGTCAAGTGGACAAATCAATTTAATACCTAAAGTTCTAGTCAACTCCTAAGGAAAGACTAGAGTTATAGGAATTTAAATCAATCAGCAAAGATAACAATTATCAATCACGATGAGTTTGATAACTCAAGAGTCACCAATTAATCAACTAAAACTAAGAATATAAGAAACTAAATAAAAATCATATGTCTGAAATACTTCAATTATTAATAAAAGAAATCACATCCAACATGGGAAAAGTTCATAAGTTAAATTGAGAAAATAAATAAAAGGAACATTGAACCTGAAAATTGAGAGGAAGAAATTCTAATTCCTTTAAGAGGAATCCTAATCCTAAATCCTAAGAGAGAGGAGAGAGCCTTTCTCTCTAAAAACTACATCTAAAAACTACAATTGTGAATTATGATTTGATATCTTGAGCCTCTGCATGCTCCCTAACTTTAATCTATTTTTCTGGGCTGAAATCTGGGTCAAAATGCAGCCCGAAACTGTCTCCAGCGTATTCTAAAATTTCTGCAGATCGCGCAGGTCACGCGTATGCGTCGGTCACGCGTACGCGTCATTCAACGTTTTTCTTGCCACGCGTGCGCGTCAGGCACGCGCTCGCGTCGTTTGCGCAAACTCCAATCTACGCGTACGCGTCAAGCACGCGTACACATCGCTGTGATTTTTCCAATTCGCGCGCACGCGTCAGCCATGCGTGCGCGTTGCTGTTCGCTGGTTGTCTCTTTTATTTCTTATGCTCCTTCCCTTTTCGCAAGCTTCCTCTCCATTCTCTAAGTCATTCCTGCCCTATGAAGCCTGAAACACTTAACACACAGATCACGGCATCGAATGGTATAAAGAAGAATAAAGATATACAATTAAAAGATCTTTAGGAAGCAAGTTTTCAATCATAGAACAATTTGGGAAGGAATTGTAAATACATGCTAATCATATGAATAAGTGGGTAAAAACTTGATAAAAACCACTCAATTAAACACAATATGAATCATAAAATAGTGGTTTATCACCCGGTAACACTTACGTCGTAGGGTCAACAGAGTATCGAGTTTTCAATCTGGTACACGTGGTGGCAAGCCATGACACTTAATCCAGGGAACCTCGTATCTCAGATATTTCAAATTCATACGCCAAATGAATAATTCAAAGATCATATTTCAACATTCTCAATCCATATCTCAACATTCTCATCATTCTCAACATCATCATCATTTATCAATCCAAATCTCATTTCCAAATTCATTCAAAAATCATATTTCAAAGAAAATCTTCATCATTCTTATTTCCATTCTGTTCATTAACAATCCCAATTCAAAACATAATTCTTTCTTTGATCAACAAGTAAATCTTAAAACATATAATGTTTAGAAACAAATATTTTTAATTATTTACTTCAAATAAAACTTCCAATTTTATAAAATTTCGGCAGCATCTCCTCTAAAACTCAGACACTGCCACCCTTTTCGGGTCCCAACCAAACCAAACCAAACACCTGTTAATAATTCAAATCACTTCCAATAACAATTTTCACAACAACCACACTCAACCCAAGGAAAGTGCAAAATCCAGAATCCAATCAACCAATCCTATAAATCGCAATCTAGATCAACCTCATTCAACAACATCAATCAATAATTAAGAACTCTCGGTTTTCTCAAATAGATTCAAACCAAACCGTTCCTCAAACCCTATTCAAACCATTTTCAAGATAGTAAATTATTCTCAGTAAACAAACTGTTTTCAAATATCAAGTCCTTTCCAAATTTGTTTTAAAATCTGATTCTGATATTAAATCAAATTTCAATATTAAATCTTTTCTAAAATCAAACCATTTCTAAAATTAAACTAAACACCAATAATAAATCTCCTCCGATAATTCAAGGAAAACCAGTTTAACAATTTCATTCAACTAATCAAAACACCTAACTTTCTTAATCGATCAATCTGTCAATCAGACTAATAATCTCGTTCATTCAAAACAACTCAATTCAATTCATAAGACTTACGAAATCACAAAAATGTATTTCACGCATTAATATCGATTTATAACAACTCTGGAAAGAAAAACAAGTTTAAGAAAGACGCCCCTACCTCGTTTACGATTTAACTGCGCGACAAACTCCGTTCTCTCTTAGCCTATAACCTTGGCAATCACCACCACATCCCATTCCACTCTTGCTGGCAACCCCAAACGCGACATGCAACAACCAGGAATCGATCCTACATTATCAAAACCTCAGAATTTCCACCAAACACATAACATAACGCATACACACTAGCTATGAGGGTTTCGGAACAGAAATGCTTACTGTAACAAAAGAAAATCATGGAAGCAGAGCGGTAGTGAATCCCGGGTGATAGAACTTCTGCAGCCTCTAGCAGCAATGGTTCATCTTCCTTCACGGGCTTTTCCTCGCGCGCATTCCATCCTCCGCAACGGCAAGCTCATCTGCAACCAGGGAGCAAGCTCGGTGGTGACCATGGAGGCGCGGATGGTGGCGACAGGCTTCATCACCGACAACGGCAGTGGCTGGCGCGACGATGGCGGCGATGCGACGGTCACGGCAGTCCAGGCTCACGACACTCACCCTCCACGTTGCTCCCTCTCTCGCTCGTGAACTCTCTCTTCGTGACTCAACTCCATGATAGTGACTCGATGGCCGCAGTGACGGGATAGCAGTGGCGGCGCAGCAGATACGGTATCCTCCCTTCCAATCCCTCTCCTGTTCCCCATCACTCTCTTTCTCTCAGTTCCCAAATGCTCTCTCTCTTATTCCTTTCCATTCAGCTCCCTCACTCCAACTCCCCGTCTCTCTTTTCTTTCTTTTGTTTTTTTTTACTGCTGTTGTGCAGTGTGTGCTAGATTAGGAAGAAAAGGAAAGGGAAAAAGGGGAAAGGCGGCTAGTTTAGGGAAACTAGGATTAAGGTCTCAATTAGGTTTTGTATAATTGGATTTAGGAATAACTCGATGATTTTATAAAATTAGGAGGGTAAAGTAATAATTTGAAACCAAAATTAATCCAATAATAATAATATCTATAAAAATACTATTTAATTATTAACTTAATTTATTTTCAAATAAATATTCTAATTCAATAATTAATGATAATCAAATTAATTTCCTTTAAAATCATAAAATAGAATTCAAAATCTAATTATTCAAATTAAACCATTTATCTGAAATCCTCATTATTTTTCAATCAAGCTTTCAAATCAATAATAAGAAAATGTCCAACCTATATATAAATTTCTAAAATTAATATCATGAATAAATAAAATAAATCATAATAAATTTATTATTTAATTTCTAAAAATCTGGGGTCTTACATAATGCACATGGAGGGGACGTTGGCTGAGATATAGACGGTGATACAAAACGCTTATCTCAAGATCAATGTCGAAAATCGGGCAACAAACTGACACATAAGCTTATGGCATGTATAGGATTAGACATGCATCATATTTTTTTGTGCATGTCTCTATGTTGTGAAATTCCGTGAATGTGTCTGTGTATCTTTTTTTGGTTAATTGACTTCTGAGTGAATTACTTGTCATGCTTTGGTGAAGTTGTCTGTGTTCTGTGGTGTGTTGCTGTTGGCTAAAGAATAAAATAAAATGAATATAACTATACACCTCAACACTACTAAGAACTCCCCAATTCATACCCCCTATTCCCATCCCTTTCAGCTACAGGTGCGAAGGTTTAATGCGGAGCTACAGGAGCATAGAAGATTATGTTCACGAGTTAAGTTGTTAGAATTTATTTTTCCCTCATGGTTATTGTTTTTAGTTTTTAGAGGGATAGGATATGTTTTGAGAATCTTGAAATAAGTTTATGTATTTAATGCTATGTGAATATATATACTTTTGTGATTAAGTGGTTGAAAATAAAGTCTCCTCTTGTCTTCTTAATTAAAGTTTCAGTTCGTATTCGCGAAGACTTAATATTAAATAAAGATAGTATAAAATAACATGGTTTAGAGGTAAGTAACACCTGAACTTTTAGTACACTCATGAGGTACTAAAAGTTAGGATGTTACATTATTGTATCAGAGCAGTTCATTCCTATTAGAACCTTGGGAATGGACTGACTATGCTTCACTACATACTCTAAGTGTCTGTCATGCAGTAGGGTTTGTCCTAATAACAAGAGTTTGAGTTTAACATGCATGACTATCTATTGATTAATGCTGTTAGTCGGCCGTTGCATTTCTCATGGTATTAAGTCTGGCCAACATAACACTAATGATTTATGTATATGAGAATACTAATAGATTATCATAGATGAAATAAAAGTAATAACTAACGTGAATTAAAAGATTTTGGGGATGTTAGAGGTTATTTTTTAGGGTTTACTCCATTTTGGAGTATGATCTTTGTTCGTGCCTCATAACTCAGTGCTACATTTTTCTCTTTTCTCATCTGACTTGAGGTTTCTTGCTTCATATTTTTCTTTTGGAATATGATTTGACTATATTTCAACCATTCTTTATCCCTCTTATATATCTCTGCTCGATTGTAATCCTAACTATTCATTTGATACATTTGAAACAATCATCCTTGATATTGCTCATATTCCTCTTTATGAACTATGCGTTCTTTGAGTTGGCTTTGAACTTGGTTTCTTATAATAATGATTCTTAAATTTTGATGACGTTAGATGTTCTTTTTTTATTAGTTTGTACCAAAACATGTACTCTTATCGTGCCATGTGATAGGCGTACAGTTTATTCATTTATTTTTCATCTCTTTCGTCCCTTGTTTCAGTTCTTTCCAAAACCAGATTTGATTATCCATCTTTATCATTATTTGTACACTTCTTCATAAATCCTTTACCCTTTGATTTGATTTTGAATTTGTTTTGACGCAACGCATAATTCTCAATATCTTCCTTTGTTTTGTATTCCTTTGATTCAGCTTGAGTTTATTTGTGCCATGAGCAATTTCTGGATGTGACAAACAATACGTTAGTTTCGCGGGATATATTGGTCGGGAAAAATAGACTGCTCTCTTAGTCAAGATGGCCTAAAAGAAATAGATTGCTTGCAGATGGATCATTTCTGGACTTTTATCCTTGGCATTGTTTATATTATTCTTCAAGCATCTTGTACCGTTTGATGTTGAGCTAGATTTGGGAGAATAATCAATCTTTAATTCTTCGAAAACATTATCATTGACTTTGGTTATCTATATTTGTGAACCTGGTAATCCAACTTGAATTTGCTTCAATTTATTCTGCTACCTTTTCTTTTATTGTTCCTATCCAAGTTCCTTTTCTCAGATTCCTTCTGAGGGTGCAATTTAACTTTCTTTCTAACGAATTTCATATTTTGTGCATTCCTATTTGATTTCGATTTTACCCATCTTTTTGAATTTTTATAACTATTATCTGTAATGTTCAACCTTTTTCCTTTCTGATTTTTGAATTTCTTTGTTCAAACTTAAGTTTATTTGTTAAAATTACAAGTCCTCGGATTCTAAGTTTAATTTGAATTAGACCTATCATACAATTTCTACACCACACTACACTTTTTTCAATCATTTTCACACGATATTATTTTCCTCATGTTTGAAAACTGAACATGTCAAATCTTTCTGTTTTTCTTTGATATGTTTCAAAGGGAAGTTAGTATGAATCTTTTCCATCTTATATCAATTTTCGAGGGCGAAAATTTTTACAAGGTGGGTAGAATATAACAACCCGAGTTTTTAAAAATTAAATAATGAGTTATTCATGATTTATTACTTTATTTAAAGAAAATTATTTTTTTAAAAGTAATAAAAAATAAATTTTATGACACTTTAAATTTAAAATATATTAGAATTTTTTTAAATAATTTTTATTATGATGAGATATTTTAAAAAAAAGATAAAAGAATTATTATTATTATTTCCAAAAAACATTTAAAATTAAATGATTTGTTTTAGTTTTTGGTTTAAATCGATATAGTTTTATAATTTTTTTTATCAATTTAAATCTGAACATCCCGAATAATAATAAATGTAAATGTATTGTAATTATGTATATACAAAGATTGTTATATATTATATAATTTTTGTTTGGTATTTTAAAAATAGAGTCTCGCTAGAAAGACAATGAGGTATCTATACAATATGTACAATGGCCTGTTTATTTGGTCCAATATGCATTAATAATGTAAATTAAACATCATTGTCCCTAATTTCTAGTTGCTTTTTGTGATATCTACTCCCAATTTACCCCAAATTCTTTCACATTAACTCTTTATCACCCACCATTACCTACCCTCCAAAAAATTCCATTGTTTGTTCTACAGAAAAACCCTCCTTTCTCCGCCGCCCCGCCGTGTGCCCAGCAATATGCGTCCTACTGCTCTGCTTCTACGTGACGTGTAGCCTCCGTTCCTGTTGACCGGAACTGTCGCGCTCTAACTCCTCGCGCCAAAGCCCTCGCCGAAAGAACTTCCGTCACTCCTCACGCGGCCGAACATCCATGACCTGCAACTGTCAGCATCGCCGACGTGAGTTGCAGCCCCGAACTCCGCGCTCACATCATCCCAGCGTTGCTGCCTGGGTCTTATTGAATTACTCGAAGAATAAACATCCACGAAAACTGAGAAAGTGAACATCCAAAATTATACAAAAACGAACATTCAATGTGAACGTGTATAAATCATAACCAGCAATCATCGTCTACAACTAAGCACCTAAGAATAACTATCCACGTTTACAGAGAAAGTGAACATCCGGCGACAAGAAGAAGGCACAAAGTGGCTGCAATGGAGGCGCTAGATGTCCGGGCTGCTTCGGTGCTGCGAGCTCGACTCACACAATATGTGCGTCCTTCCTACGTACGGTGGCCTATGCAGACGATGGGACCAGTCGGAAGAGTGTCAGCATGATGTTCAACGGCAACTGGTAACCGTGGCGGCACTGTACCAGCTTTTACTTCGAGGAGAGAGTGAGAGAAGAGTTTATACCGTATTGAGAGAGAGAGAGAGATAATCCTAATTTGATTCTAACGGGAATCATGATTTGATTCAAATTTTAAATGAAAAACTACTCAAAATTAATTAATTGCCATAACTACTCAAAATTTGCCATAACTAATGAAAATTATGATTTGATTCAAATTTTAAATTGGAAACTACTCAAAATTAATTAATTGCCTCTAATTTAATTCTAATTTCAATTTAACCCTATTGTACACATTATATAAAACATACATGCTCCTCATACTTTTCCTTAAAAATATTCTTATGCTAAAAATTAAATCATTAAATACATTTAATGTCCAACTTAATATAAATAAAAATTTAATTTAAATATTATCTTTTTTTTGAGTAACCGGGCCTAATTAAATTCAAGAAACAAAAGAACTATACACCTACAACTCCATGAACACCCTTACCTACAAGAGCATTGGCCGTTCGGGTCTCTCTAATATCACTATTAATCAGTTTAACCAGCATCAAAGGAGAAGTATCTAAGAAGAGAAAGTGATCTTGGTAGTACGTACTTGATACTGTCCTTGGCAATTCAATCAGCACACATATGAATATCAAATAAAAAATATTAAATTAATATAAAACTATGATACGTGTGAGATAATTTGACATATGCAATAATACATAATTATTTGAAATTAACTAATTAATTAAGCAATATTAATCACAAAAAGTCGTTAATTGTCAAGTAATTTGTCTAATCTATATATCATACTTTTACTTATTCATAAGTGCGAATGGAAAGGAGAACTAGAATATTGAAAAGTGTAACACCCTACCATACAGAGACTTATGCTTAAGTCATAATTCAGAGATGGCGAGGTATTACGACCTCTAAAAATAAAAATTTAGTACGTATAGTAGTATGAATAATTGATTATAACTAGGAGCCTTTGTAGAAAAAGGGGTAAACAAAAAAACGCAACTCAAAAGCGCAACACTCCGATCGATAACGTAACGAACAAGGATAAACCAACGTGAGATTATATGTATACAAAGGAGTGTCAAAAACAGGAATATCAAGACTCAAGATCCGGCTGCGAAGATAACCGATCCGAGCATAACAATATATACATATGATATAATAAGGAAAACCCCAAAGGAAACCCAAAGGGACACAAATACATAAAACCTATTCTCCAAAATCTCCTATAAGAGGAGTCATCACAGTTTGAATTATTTAATGGAGATAAAAGTATCTAAGCAAAACATATAAACCAAAACATAGCCCCGAGAACAAAGGATCTTCGCAAATCTAAAAGTCTCCAGCATGCCTCAGCGAGAGACCTCACGTCCTGCATCTGAAAACCACAAAATCCGCATGGGTGAGAACTAGAGGTCCCCAGCATGGTAACAGCTTCCACATATATAATACATAATAATGGAGGAAAGCCAAAGGCAATCCTAGAACTTCCTCCAGATAATATCAAAGCTTATAAACAGGCTAAACCATAGAGGGCATCTGACTAAAGATACTTCAGTCTAACTAATACTTCCCTTTCCAATTCCTTCAGACCTCCCAACCACCAGCAGGAGTATAAAAAAGCAAACACAGTTATATCAGACAAGAAATATACAATTAGGAACAAGTAAGGCATTTAGACAAATAGCAAGTAATATGCAATCAAATAGGCAATCTCAAACAATTCATATAGTATGCATATGATGAATGCCTGTCCCTAGTGGCTGATGATATCATCTTGTCGGTTATAGAGCCAACCCGACAAGTCCTGGTCACTAACCATTGGACTATCCCTCTGTCACGCATCCCCAACTCGAGTTATACTCGTCATAAACTTGATCATAATCATGATCTATATCCATCACCCTCACTGGTGAATATTTACGGGGGCGAGCTCATCCGGGTCTTTCACAGTGCCCGGCCACACTTATGACATAGGGTCAAAAGAGTATCAAGTCTCAACCTGGAGCACGTGGTGGCTAGCCACTGCTTTCTCCCAGGGAAACTCTCATCTCCGATAATGGAAGTGCAACTTTCACAATTCATTCAACAGCATATATATGCATTTATTCTTAGCCATAATCATGGCTCCGCCATAACACGGCAATAATCCGGCCATCCGGCTCACGGTTAAATCCATAACCAGCCAATATATAAACAATTACGGCCCTTCGGCCAATGGCATAACAAGCACTTCCACCACCATCCTCCACATCTCACATAATCATCAATGATCCTCATTGATTATTCATTTTCCCCTTGCTTCACTCGCAAGTTACCTCATTCACTAGCC
>NC_029780.3:95232609-95233271 GCF_000817695.3 Arachis duranensis
AGCCACTTTGACTAATGAAACCTCTTTTCCACGCAACCGTTTGATACTAGTATCATCAATTTTGACCGGAGCCACTGGAAGCGTCAAATCTTCCCTTAACTGAACCGACTCAGGTTCCAACACATGGCTAGCATCAGGAGTGTACTTCTGAAGCTGCGACACGTGAAACACGTCGTGCAGATTCGAAAGATGAGAAGCTGCGACACGTGAAACACGTCGTGCAGGTTCGAAAGATGAGGTGGTAGAGCCATCCGATACGCCACCGGTCTAACCCTCTCCAGGATTTGAAATAGACCAATGTATCGAGGATTCAACTTCTTTGCTTTAATTGCCCTACCTACTCCCATAGTCGGAGTAACCTTAAGGAAAACATGATCTCCTTCCTCAAATTCTAAGGGCTTTCGCCTCTGATCGGTGTAACTCTTTTGATGACTCTGCGCCGTAAGCATCCTATCACGGATTTTCTTGACTTGTTCAGTAGTCTCAGCTATCATTTCCGGCCCCAACAAGCTTTTCTCTCCAGCTTCATACCAACATAGCGGAGATTGACACTTCCTCCCATACAAGGCCTCATCCGGAGCCATTCCAATGCTCGCATGATAACTATTATTGTATGCAAACTCCACTAATGGCATATACCGATCCCAACTCGCCGGTTGGTC
>NC_029780.3:95233379-95234189 GCF_000817695.3 Arachis duranensis
GATAAGCCATGCTCAAGCTTAATCGGGTTCCAAAAGCTTTCTGAAATGCACCCCAAAACCTTGAAGTGAAACGAGGATCTCTATCAGAGATTATAGTAGCAGGTACACCATGAAGTCTCACAATCTCCTTTATGTATAACTGTGCTAGCTCCTCAAGGGTGTAGGTCATACGAATGGGTAAAAAGTGAGCTGACTTCGTCAATCGGTCCACAATCACCTAAATAGCAACAAAACCAGCCCTAGTCCTTGGCAATCCAGACACAAAGTCCATTGCAATACTTTCCCACTTCCATTGCGGAATCTCTAAAGGTTGCAACATCCCGGAAGGTCTTTGATGTTCAATCTTTACCTTTTGACAAGTTAAGCACTTTGAAACATATTCCGCCACATCATTCTTCGTACCCGGCCACCAGAACATTGCCTTTAAATCATGGTACATCTTAGTACTTCCCGGGTGAATGGAGAATCCGCTTTTGTGTGCCTCCTTTAAAATATCTTGCCTCAAAGTGCCAACATCCGGCACAATGATCCTACCCTTAAATCTCCACAACCCATCTTTTTCTTCCGACACTCTCCACCGTTTTCCTTGCTTAATAGCCGGTAACACCTTCCATAACGCTTCATCATTTTGATGAGCCTTTAGGAGTTCGGACTTAAAGTCACTTGAGATCTCTAATCGGCTCAAACACAAGGTTCCGGAAACTTCTCGAGGACCAATTTTCAGACTCTCAAATCCCCTGAGCAACTTCTCCTCTTGAAGCATCATCCAAGCCGCATATAACGACTTCCGACTTAACGCATCCGCCACTA
>NC_029780.3:95234409-95236256 GCF_000817695.3 Arachis duranensis
GGGTTAACTTTGTCATTGGCAAAGCTATCTGTGAAAAGCCCTTGATAATCCTTCGGTAATAGCCAGTTAAACCCAGAAAACTCCTTATCTCTGTTACGGTGGTTGTTTGCTTCCAATCCATCACAGCCTCTACCTTAGTTGGATCTACGGCTATTCCCTTCTTACTCACCACGTGACCCAAAAACTTCACCTCACTCTTCCAAAACTCACACTTAGACATTTTTGCATAGAGTTTCTTCTCCTTTAGAATCTGCAACACGATCCTCAAGTGTTCCGCATGCTCTTCTTCAGTCTTGGAATAAATCAGTATGTCATCAATGAAGACAACAACAAATTTATCCAGAAACGGACGGAAAACTCTATTCATGTAATCCATGAACACTGCTGGAGCGTTCGTCAACCCGAAAGACATTACAGTGTACTCGTAATGACCATAACGAGTCCTAAAAGCGGTCTTAGGGATATCCTCACCCCTCACCCTTATCTGGTGATAACCGGATCGCAAATCGATCTTGGAGAAAACTCCAGCTCCTTGCAACTGATCCATGAGATCATTAATTCTCGGCAATGGGTATTTATTCTTTATTGTAACCTTGTTCAGTTGCCTGTAATCCACACAGAGCCGCATACTCCCATCCTTCTTCTTCACCAGTAACACTGGAGCACCCCATGGAGAGACACTTGGTCGTATAAAATTCTTTCCCAACAAATCCTCTAACTGAGACTTTAGCTCGTTCATCTCTAATGGTGACATCCTATAAGGAGTACTTGAGATTGGTCCCGTCCCGGGTACCAACTCAATAGCAAACTCAACCTCTCGGTTAGGTGGAAACTCATCAATATCATCAGGAAACACTTCCGGAAACTCACACACAACCGGAATCTGTTCCAACCTTTGATCATCACCCGAAACGCCCGCGGTTAACAACAGGATACCCTGACATTCGATCCCAGAACAGTTCACCATTATCGAATTCAAGTAATAATTATTCGTCACGACCGGCCCTTCTGTATCTTCCGGCATAAAGTACACCGACTTTGTAGAATAATCAAGCAGGACATGGTTCTTAGATAACCAGTCCAATCCCAAGATAAGATCAAGACCAATCATCGGTAAGCAGATTAAATTATGAACAAAATCACGCTACTTGAACCTAAAGGAAACTTCCGGGCATCCTAGCCTAGTTACCATGGCTTCATGGGTAGCATTGTACACTCTTATATCGTAACCCAAGGTTACAACCTTCAATCCTAACTCATGGGCTTTCTCAAATGCAATGAATGAATGTGATGCTCCCGAATCAAATAAAGCATTTAAGGTTTGGTTTGACCAGCCATTTCACAGTTACCTCGAATAAGTATCTCGGATCCCTCGGCACCTATAGCTAAGGTGGTGAACACCCGTCCAGTCTGTTGTGCTTTTCCAGCACCTTGTTTCTGTTTCTCCGGACAACTTGCGGCTTTATGCCCCGCCTTACCACAAGTGTAGCACAAATCCCATCCGGCCTTGCATGGTGCTCCCGGATGGTGACTTCCACACCTAGTACAAGCTTGATCATTCTGAGGCTGCTTCCCATACCTTTTTCCTTGGGAGTTGCTGTTGTTGTTGGGCCTCCTAAAAGAGCTTCCCCTCTTGAAAGATGGACCTCTAGGTGCAAAGCTCTTCCCTCGGTTCTGTGGGAATGATCCCTTTTGACTCTCTTTCTCAGCGGTTGCCCTCTTCACACACTCTTCAGCAACCCTACACTTGTTTACCAACTCGGAGAAAGTCCTAATCTCCATTGGTCCCACTGAACTGAAAATATCACTCCGGAGTCCTCCTTCATACTTAACACACTTCCATTCCT
>NC_029780.3:95236371-95237154 GCF_000817695.3 Arachis duranensis
CGGACATGGTACCCTGCTTCAGCTGTAACAATTCAAGTTCCTTAGCCGTCCTAGCAGAAGTCGGAAAGTACTTCTTATAGAACTCCTCTTGGAAGACATTCCAGGTGATATAATCATCACCCTGCTACAGAAGACGTCGGATACCTTACCACCAATACGACGCTTCACCGACAAGCATATAGGTAGCAAACTCGACACGCTGTCCTTCAGGCACCACTTGCGCTTACAGTGCTCGCTCTATAGCCTGAAACCATGTATCAGCCTCAGTCGGGCTAGTAGTTCCCTTGAACTTAGGCGGATTAACCTTCAAAAAGTTTGCCAGTGTCATTGGGCCCTGAACTCCACCTCCATCATTACCATGGTTGTTCATCTGTTGACCAAGAGCCTCAGCAGTGGCTTGCATAGCAGCAGCCATGTTCTCCAACACAGTCATAAAGTTCACCGGGTCGTGAGGGTTATTCTCCGGCGCACGAGCATTCGTACGACCTCTCACACTACCTCTACCGCGTCCACGAGGCGCCATCTGGTTCCTATACATACCAAACAATCGATATTAAGTTGAGCAGTCTCAATATCGGAAGTCTAGTACTTCAAAGTCCCAAATGCATGCTCATGAACGTTTATGCCAATTATATCAAGCAGATATACTAATAGCACATAACACACACACAGAGAATGCACAAAAGCATAGTCAGTCCATCCCTCAGGCTCTACAGGAACGAACTGCTCTGATACCATAATGTAACAACCTACCATACAGAGTCTTATGCTTAAGTCATAATT
>NC_029780.3:95239844-95249752 GCF_000817695.3 Arachis duranensis
AGAACCTTACCACACCCAAGGTCCAAGGAGACAAGATTAACCTTCTCCTTCAAGAGGGTTGGGTCCTATAACATCAAAGAACCCAAAATCTCAACATTTCACCCATGAAACTCGAAAATAAGGGCTGAGATTTCGAACAGCAACACGTGGCTTACCTCAAGATTGGTTGTATGGGTTTTGTAGAGCTCTCCGCGGTGAACGCGTGGCCGCAAACGGAGCGGCAATCGGAGCTCTAGATCAAAAGTTATGGTGATTTGAAGATCAACCAAGGGAGAGAACTTGAGAGAGTGTTCTTCCTCCCTTTCTCTCAAATTTCAGCTTGTGTGTGTAACAAATGAGGAGAGAGAGTGCTGAAAACTAGGGTTTTGGTTAAGTTATGTTGGGCCAAGGGCCCACTTTGGGTCCAATTGGCCCGGTTTGGCCCGTTCGGTCCAATCTTGGTCCGAATTCTATAAAATTGGTACCGAAATTCTCGTCTCAATCTCCTCTACCACATTTAGCCATAAAAATCACATTTTAGGCTTTCTAGAATAAATTCTCATTTATGGGTTAATTAACCGTTAATTAACTGGGTTTTACAAAAAGCAACGAACGAAGACTCAATATTAAAGAAAGATAGTATAAAATAACATGGTTTAGTGGTAAGTAATGCCTGAACTTTTAGTACAGTCATTAGGTACTAAAAGTTAGGATGTCACATTATGGTATCAGAGCAGTTCATTCTTATTAGAGCCTTGAGAATGGACTGACTATGCTTCACTACATAGTGGATCCTCTCCAGTGTAAAAAAAAAACTGGATGGTATCCAGTGTTTAATCTCACCCTTCATTATTTTCTCTCTCCTATTTATTTTTGGTCCCACTTATAAAATTAAAGGTGAGAGATCACACTTTATTCTCTCAAGTGTTAAAAAAATGGAGAGGGTTCATTTCCTCATGCAGTAGGGTTTGTCCTAATAACAAGAGTTTAGTTTCACATGCATGACTATCTATTAATTAATGCTGTTAGTCGACCGTTGCATTTCTCATGGCATTAAGTCTGGCCAACTTAACACTAATGATTTATGTATATGAGAATACTAATAGATTATCATAGATGAAATAAAAGTAATAAGTAACGCGAATTACAAGATTTTGGGGATGTTAGAGGTTATTTTTTAGGGTTTACTCCATTTCAGAGTATGATCTTTGTTCGTGCCACATAACTCAGTGCTGCATTTTTCTCCTTTCTCACCTGACCTGAGGTTTCTTGCTTCAGATTTTTCTTTTGGAATATGATTTGACTATATTTCAACCATTCTTTATCCCTCTTATATATTTCTGCTCGATTGTAATCCTAACTATTCATTTGATACATTTGAAACATTCATTCTTGATATTGCTCATATTCCTCTTTATGAACTATGCGTTCTTTGAGTTGGCCACTACAAGAAAACAAGCTTTTTGCTACGCTTTTAAAGCATGGCGAAAAGTCAAAAAAAGTGTAGCGATAGCTTTTCGCCACGTTTTTTGAGCTACCGGCACGCTTTTGAAAGGGTCACAACTGCAAGGGTGCCGGTTGCTCTATCGTCACGCTTTTAGTGACCTACCGCCACGCTTTTTTTGTCGCCACGCTTTTATCTATTGCCACACTTTTAAGCGTGGCCATATGTGAGAGATATGGCTACGCTTTTAAAGCGTGCCAATAGCTAGGATATGGCTACGCTTTTAAAGCGTGCCAACAACTAGAGATATGGCTACGCTTTTAAAGCATGCCAACAGCTAGAGATATCGCTACATTTTTTAAGCGTAGCTGTTGATGACTGCGGTACAATATGGCTACGCTTTTAAAGCGTGGCTATAAGTTTATTCAGGTTCTTTTTTTTTTAATCTTCGTAATAAAATCTTACAAAATTCATAGATAAGTGTAAAATTTAGACGATGACTAAGTCATTGGTCAAGAAACAACAATCGTCAATCAATTTGTTTGAAGACTTTTCTACAAGTTTCAAAGATCAAAAGATGAATAGTTGTGAACATTGCATTAAATGAGTTACAGGAAGAGTATTTGTGCATATTATGGTAGTACCATGCTAAGCTAAAAAGCACAATGCATCAATTTGAAAGAACCACAACAAGAAACTAAGATTTCATCAGGAAATCAATGGTACATTATTTACATTGACATGAAACTGAACAACAATAAGGGGCATTTCCCCCTTTGACCACAATTCCAAGTTCATCACTTGAAGCAGCTAAGGATCTGCTTTACCAGCAACCTGTTCATCACTTGAATCATATTGATCTTCACTTATTTCCTCATCATCACTTGATTTCTCTTCTAGTGCAGCTCCTACATCTTCAACTTTAGCATACTTCTCACAGTACTCTGAACAATTCAAGCACACAGTGTTAAATTAAGAACTTTATTGATTTTAAAGTTAAAGACCATTAAATTATGCATAAATTAGTCCAATGAAGAACTCAAGCCTAGAAAAGAAAATCCAAGTGATAGTGGCTTCAAGTAATAGATAAACATAGACAACAGCAACTGTATAAAAAGAATTCATAACTATGGCTTACCCTACTTTTATGCTTTCTCTTGTACTAATTATATCAATGAGTGAAGCTAGTGTGCATTTCATTTTTCTTGCTTGAATGGAAAATTTCTGCAGAAAATATTCAGATAATGTAAATGACACCACATTGACAGATCCATTTAAATGTTAGATAAAAACCAAAAATTAGGAAAGAACAAACAGATAGTGAACCCCTTATAGGGTTGTGTGTAAGTGTGTAAGTGTGTAAGTGTGTAGTGTGAGTGAGTTGTTGTAAATTTGTGATATGAACCAAAAGAAAAAAGGTGAGAAAGGGACAAACATCACAAAAACATGATGTTGAAAAGTTCTACCCAAATTAAAAACTAAAAAACATGTTGAAAGGAACCATACGTATATAAATCTGTATGATGTTTTTGTAAATTCAGTAAACATACGTCCTATTTGAGGCGGATTAAATTCCTTGTAACACATCCATCTGTTGATTTTTATTATTATTTGAGGGAATGCACTTACCGCAATAAGCTTCCCTGCATTCTCAGGTCTCTTTCCAACCCTTATTGCAGCTGCTGCTGCAGTAGCTCCAAAAGAAAGCCCCACCTGCATTCCAATTGAAGTGAGCATGAAAGTTTTAAAGTATAACATCAATGGATCTTGCTCTTCTTCATTTTGGGCCAGAAAATTACTAGGTGTTGTAAGATTTAAAGAGTTATCTTTGACAAGCACTCCAAAGAAGATTAAATTTTATGTTCACATAATAGGACTCTTCATGCACATGATACAACTAAATTAACATAGTAACTATGTCAAATTCCATTATCTTGCATGTACAAATGCTAAGTCAATTGAAACAGAAAGAACCAAGTGATCAAATTTGTAGAAAAGATAGATTTAAACCTGGTTGAAATGCTGTTGCAATTTCTCATTAGTCAAATTGATACAGAATTGCTCAAAACTGCATAAGAACAATTAGTAGAGTGTAATTTTTCTTTTTAAGTAAAAAGTTAATGATATGAATTCACACATAAGAAATTAAGAACTTGATCAAGTTTCATATCATTATCCACACACACAGAGCATCTAGGTTCCTTAGCTAGTTAAGCACCTGTTCGTCTTGAAACTTTCAAATCTGTATATATCTAAGACTTCGATTAAGTTCTTTGAATTTGGATCTTTCCCAATAGAATTGTTAACCTTGTCCACAATCCTAGAACAAGAGATATTTGTATGAGTTCAATAAAAAAGGTGAGGCATATCATTGGCATTGAAAAAGGGTACTATCATACTATTTATTACTATCATACTATTGAAAAAGGGTACTATCATAGAAAATAACAGCTACATAGTTCACACAGTTGAAAATCCATAATCATGAATTCTGAAAATTTACATAATCATAACACAATTCAACCAAATAATAAACAACCAAAAAATAAAACACCAAAAGACAATAGAAGATACCTGCAGAGGCATCTCCAATCGGGACTGGGAGAAGGAGCAGGGGAGTCGGCGAGCAGAGAGCAAAGGGGAACCTTATACTAATAAAAAAACCCTAGCGCTTCCCTTTCATATCAATCAGAGAATCTGAGAAAAACCAGCAATTGTTTCTAGGCCCAGAAAATTCCAAAAAAGAAAAATGGAGGAGAGAAAGAGAGCTCACAGTGGCAAAGGGAATCTGAGAAAAACCAGCAATGATGCCAGAGGTCTCAAAATAGCTCTGCGGAAGGGTTTCTTTTGGCCATCAACGGAGGGCTTGCGACGAACGGTGAGCTCCGAAAGAGTCACCACCTGCGAGAGTCACCGCCGAAGGAGCAGCGATGGTGGGAATTACGGAAGAGAGAGTAACGACGGAGGCATTGCGAGTGCTGGGGTTCTTCGGAGGGTTGGGTTCTTCGCGGAGGGCTGGGATGAGGGGATTGGGTTCTTCGAAGCTTTTAGGGTTCTGGGTTCTTTGAAGAGAAAACGAGTTCTTTGAAGAGAAAAGGGGTTCTTTAATTTTGAATAATGAAGGAGAAGAACGCAGCGTTTAAAATCATGAAGGAACGCAGCGTTTTGTTGTTTGGAGGACCTTTTGGCCACGCTTTTGAAGCGTACCAAAAAAGTTACAAGAAACGGCCACGCTTTTAAAACGTCACCCTAACAAAATTCAGTCGCCACGCTTTAAAAGCGTGCCTGTTTTCCTCTATGGCTACGCTTTTTAAGCGTGACAAAAAAAAGCGTGGCTAAATCTCGAATCAATTGCTACACTCATAAAAGCGTGGCCGTAGACTCTTTTCGCCACGCTTTTCAAGCGTAGTAAGAAAAAAAGTGGCCAAATCTCTAATCTATCGCCACCCTCATAAAAGCGTGGCCATTGACCACTTTTGGCCACGCTTTTAAAGCATGGCAAGAAAAAAGCGTGGCCATAGGCCTTTTTTCTTGTAGTGGGCTTTGAACTTGGTTTCTTATAATAATGATTCTTAAATCTTTGAAGACGTTAGATGTTCTTTTTTTATTAGTTTGTACCAAAACATGTACTCTTACCGTGCCATGTGATAGGCGTACAGTTTATACATTTATTTTTCATCTCTTTCGTTCCTTGTTTCAGTTCTTTCTAAAACCAGATTTGATTATCCATCTTTATCATTATTTGTACACTTCTTCATAAATCCTTTACCCTTCGATCTGATTTTGAATTTATTTTGACGCAATGCATAATTCTCAATATCTTCCTTTGTTTTGTATTCCTTTGATTAAGCTTGAGTTTATTTATGCCATGAGCAATTTATGGATGTGACAAACAATACGTTAGTTTCGTGGGATACAGTTGTCAGAAAAAATACATTGCTCTCTTAGTCAAGATGGCCTAAAAGAAATAGATTGCTTGCAGATGGATCCTTTCTGAACTTTTATCCTTGGCATTGTTTATATTATTCTTCAAGCATCTTATACCGTTTGATGTTGAGCTAGATTTGGGACAATAATCAATCTTTAATTCTTCGAAAATATTATCATTGACTTTGGTTATCTATATTTGTGAACCTGGTAATCCAGCTTGAATTTGCTTCAATTTATTCTGCTACCTTTTCTTTTATTGTTCCCATCCAAGTTCCTTTTTTCAGATTCCTTCTGAGGGTGCAATTTAACTCTCTTTCTAACAAATTTCATATTTTGTGCACTCCTATTTGATTTCGATTCTACTCATCTTTTTGAATTTTTCTAACTATTATCTATAATGTTCAATCTTTTTCTTTTTGAATTTTGAATTTCTTTGTTCAAACTTAAGTTTATTTGTTAAAATTACAAGTTCTCGGATTCTAAGTTTAATTTGAATTAGACCTATCATACAATTTCTACACCACACTACACTTTTTCAATCATTTTCACACGATATTATTTTCCTCATGTTTGAAAACTAAACATGTCAAATCTTTCTGTTTTTCTTTGACATGTTTGAAAGGGAAGTTAGTATGAATCTTTTCCATCTTATATCGATTTTCGAGGGCGAAAATTTTTACAAGGTAGGTAGAATATAACAACCCGAGTTTTTGAAAATTAAATAATGAGTTATTCATGATTTATTACTTTATTTAAAGAAACTTATTTTTTTAAAAGTAATAAAAAATAAATTTTATGATACTTTAAATTTAAAATATATTAGAATTTTTTTAAATAATTTTTATTATAATGAGATATTTTAAAAAAAATAAAAGAATTATTATTATTATTATGTACAATATGTAGTTCGATTCGGTTATGTAGAGTAGAATCGCAAATTAAACTGAATCGCAATAAAACTGATTCAAAATCCAAAAACACTTAAAATTAAACGATTTGTTTCAGTTTTTGGTTTAAATCGATACAGTTTTATAATTTTTTTGGATCAATTTAAATCTGAACATCCCGAATAATAATAAATGTAAATGTATTGTAATTATGTATATACAAAAATTGTTATATATTATATAACTTTTGTTTTGTATTTTAAAAATATTCTTATACTAAAAATTAAATCGTTAAATACATTTAATGTCCAACTTAATATAAATAAAAACTCAATTTAAATATTATCTTTTTTTTTTGTTGAGTAACCGGGCCTAATTAAATCCAAGAAACAAACTAGAAGAGAAAGAGTACGTACTCCGTACTCAAAGAGAATGAGAGAAGGAGAGAGCGGGGGCAAGCAGTTGAGGGTGAAACACGGTGAGGAAGATGGTCATGCCATCGAAAGAGATAAGGAGGAGAGCGTGGGTAGGTGTGTATCCTGGGTTAAGGAGGGTTCTTCTCGAGAGGGGTTAGAAAAGTCATCCAAGGTCTCTTTTAGAGATACAGGTAAGCAAGGTGATTCTCGTCCACCAAGTGTCAATTTTACCAAGGAGGCAAAGAGCTGTCTAGCTGAACCTTATAAAGAAGCCATTGTGATCAAGGTGCTGGATAAGCATTATGGCTACACGGCTCTCATGCACAAGCTTCGGATAGTATGGCGCATCAAAGGAGGGTTTGATTTGTTGGATGTGGGGTTTGGATATTTTTTGGTTAAATTTGATATTGCTACAGATCGTGAGAAAGTCATTCTTGGTGGCCCGTGGTTGATAGACGGTCACTATGTTGCAGTAAAGCCATGGGATGTGGATTTTAGGCCATGCGAAAAATCCTTTGGATCAACGCTGGTATGGATTCGAGTCTCGGGACTTCCAATTTGGTGCTACCAGGAACAAGCAATGCTGCGAATCGCTTCTGCAATAGGGATTCCGGTGAAAGTAGATTTGGCCACTAAGCTTGCAGAAAGAGGAAAGTATGCCCGAGCTTGTGTTCAAATTAATCTTGAGTTGCCTGTAATTAAACATATTATAGTGGAGGGTGTGACTTATGAAGTGGAGTATGAGAGTTTACAGTTGATTTGTGCTACTTGTGCACGGTATGGGCATGATAAATCATTGTGCATGGAGAAGGAGTCCTTGGAAGGAAACGAAAATTCCTTTGGTGATGGAAAAAATAATGAAGCCCCAACACTAGTGCCACACAACAATCATGAGATTCGAAAAGAGGCTGAATCAGAAGCTCGTGATTTGGGTGAGAATCCTCGTAATTTGGGTGAGAAATTAGGAGTTGTTAGGGAAGGATGTGGTTACGGAATCATTGGCTCCTCACGTGCCTGATGGTCATGTTAATGAGGCATGCATGGATGATGAAGAGGGCTGGCAACAAGTGCTGCGTAAGGGAAAATTCACAATGGGCCAGTCATCAGGTTTGAAGGACCAAGATGGAAAGCAGCACAAGTTTGGTTCGAGAAGGGTTCTAAGGCCCAATTTTCATGGTGATGGAGGCAAATCAATTGGCATTAGGATGGGGAAGCGAGAAAAACATGAAATTGCACCATCTCCATCGTGCAGAACTCCTGCACGTCGTGGAATTTCTCTACGGAAGCGTCCTCGGCCTTCCTCCTTGCAGAACTCGCCAGTTGATAAAAATGGTGGCACAACAGAGAAAACTTTAGTAGATGGAAGCATGGCAGATGCAGTGTCAGGAGGTCCGAAGGTGGCAATTATTAAGGATCAGAGTGTGCTAGTACCGCAGGACAAACCACCTATTGAGGTTGGTGATTCTGTTTAGAGCTTATGTTCTTATTTATTCTGTCCTTATTATTTATGGATAGTTTAAATATGATTGTTTGGAATATTAGGGGTGCTTCTAATAAGTTAGCCCGGGTGCATTGTAAGGAACTTGTTAGGAAATTTAGACCTGTTTTCTTTATTGTGGTTGAAACTCACTCCCCTTTTCAGCATTTAAAATTATTTTGGGAAAGGCTGGGGTATCACTCTGTTGGTATAGTAGAAGCAGAGGGGCATAAGGGAGGTATTTGGTTTCTATCCTCTATGAAGGGTGTTTGTTGTAAGTTCATTGATGCTTTTGATCAGGGTGTTACTATTGAGGTTCACTTTGATAATTTAATTTGGAGGTGTAGTGGTATTTATGGCAGCCCTCAATTTAAGAAAAGGATTCTCCTTTGGGATTATCTTGTTGCACAATCCATGATTTTTCAAGGACCTTGGATTGTTCTTGGTGATTTTAATAAAGTCAAATTTTCTCATGAATCTAAAGGCTGTCAATTTTCTCATCAAAGAGCAGACATGTTTGCTACTTCATTAGGGAATAGTGGTTTGTTTGATCTGAAGACTATTGGGAGGCAATTTTCTTGGTACAGGAGGGTGAAAAATTATGTTGACGTGGCAAAAAAGCTTGATCGAGTCTGTATAAATAGTAGTTGGTTATCTATCTTTCAAGAGGCTTATGTAGAAGTTTTAAATAGGCTTCAGTCTGATCATTGCCCTATTCTGGTGCGTTGTAAAGGTCGTCCTCAGCCTAAAGGGAATCGACCTTTCCGATTTGTTGCTACTTGGGCTACTCATCCTTAGGGATATTGTGAACCAGTCATGGTGGTCTGGTAATAGAGGGATTCATGGCAAGCTTTCGGAAGTACAGAAGAATTCACTAGAGTTTAACTCGAAGGTATTTGGTAACATTTTTGTTAAGAAATGTGAATTAGAGCAGCAGATTAATTATTTACAAAAGCGTTTGGAAGTGGTGGATAGTATTTATTTGCGTCAGAAAGAGCAACAATTGCTTGATGATTATAATAATACTCTAGTGCAAGAAGAGCTCCTATGGTTCCAAAAGTCCAGAGAGCAGTGGGTAAGGTTCGGAGATAAGAATACAAGATTTTTTCATGTTCAAACTCTTGTGTAAAGGAAGCATAATAAGATTCATGGCCTTTTTCTCAAGGATGGAGTGTGGGAAACTGATCCAGAGGTTCTGAGTCAAGAAGCAGAGTCTTTCTATAAAAGCTTATTCTGTCATTTGGATGATATTGATTTGGGTTGCCTTGGTGATGTGCCTCTTCCTTCTCTAAATGAGGAAGCTTGCAATAATCTTACGGCACCAGTTACTATAGAGGAAGTCAGAACAGCTGTTTTTCACATGAACTCTTTTAAAGCTCCGGGTCCTGATGGATTTCAAGCTGTCTTCTTCAAAGAATATTGGGAGATCATTGGTCTTGATGTTTGGAAGATGGTTAAGCAGGCATTCTCCGGTGTTACTCTTGATCCGAGAATGTTGGAGACTTTACTGGTTCTCATTCCAAAGGTTGAATTACCGGTATCTATGAAAGATTTTAGGCCGATTAGTCTTGCAATGTAGTTTACAAGATCATCACGAAGGTCCTTGTTAATAGGCTTCGTCCTCATCTTGCGGATATTGTTGGCCCGCTTCAAGGAGGATTTATTCCGGGACGAGGAACTCCTGACAACATCATTATTGCTCAAGAAGTCCTCCACTTTATGAAGAAGACTAAATCAAAGAAAGGCACACTGGCCTTTAAGATTGATCTGGAGAA
>NC_029780.3:95250919-95270502 GCF_000817695.3 Arachis duranensis
TGCAAGTTTTTGCTTTAGAAGAGGGATGTCGTCATCGGATAGGTGTCCAAGATGTCTTTCTAGCCAGGAATCGGTTTTACATTGTATTCGGGATTGTCCAAAAGCTCAGCTTGTCTAGCATAGGTTGGATATTTCTTGTCATCCTTTGAATTTGAAGAACTGGTTCTTGTATCATCGCAGAGAGCATCCGTTCAAGTTCTTTTCGGGACTTTGGTGGATATGGCGAGCAAGGAATAATGACATATTTAATCCCCATGAAACTTGGCCTCCGGAAAAAGTGATTTGTCTGGCATTAACTTCAGAAAAGGAGCTTAGGAATATTTTTGAATTACAACGTATGTCCCTTCCCTCTACTCTAAATGATTTTTGGAATCCCCCATCCATTGGTACTTTTAAGATTAATTGTGATGCTAGTTATTTTGGTTCGGGTGATAGTGTTGGTTTTGCTTGTGTTATTAGAGATTGTAATGGGAGTTGGCAAAGGGGGTGTTTGGGAATGATTGAGAGTAATAGTATTCTTCAAGGAGAATTGTTTGTTATTTGGAGAGGATATCTCTTAGCTTGGGATGTGGGTCAACGAAATGTTATTTGTGAGACGGATTGTGTGGAAGCATTTAATCTTGTTACTCAAGATGGTTTTGGGTTTATAGATCCATTGGTGCTCAAAATAAGAGATATCATGCATTGGAATTGGCGTGTTGACTTTCGTTTGATTATGAGAGATGCAAACACGGTGGCAGATACTATGGCAAAGATGGCGATGAAGTTACAACTTTCGCATGTAGAGCTTCTTTCACCTTAGAAAGAATTTAAGAGTAGTCTTAAACGGGACTGCCCCTCTATTTAAGCAGTTTCTTATTTTGTTTGTTTTGTGTTTTTTTTTTTTTGTTTAATTTATTTCAGTCACCAAAAAAAAAATCCAAGAAACAAAAGAACTACACACCTATAACTCCGTGAACACCTCTACCTACAAAAGTATTGGCCGTTCGAATCTCTCTAATATCACTATTAATCAATTTAACCAGCATCAAAAGAGAAGTATCTAAGAAGAGGAAATAATCTTGGTAGTACATACTTAATACTGTCCTTGCCAATTCAATCAGCACACGTATGAATATCAAATAAAAAATATTAAATTAATTTAAAACTATGATACGTGTGAAATAATTTGACATATGCAATAATACATAATTATTTAAAATTAACTAATTAATTAAATAATATTAATCGTAAAAAATCGTTAATTGTCAAGTAATTTATCTAATCTATATATCATACTTTTACTTACTCATAAGTGCCAATGGCAAGGAGAACCAGAATATTGAAAAGTAACAAAGAATAAATCACCAAGAAGACCAAAGCAACAAAAAGCATATATAGTATTTAGGAAGATTAGCTCTCTCCAAAATTTAGGAATATGGTATTGGTTTCTTTGTCTCTCTGTCTCTTTTTTTTTTTTTTGAAATTCTCTCTTTCTTAATACTAAAGACTCGAGTAATTTTTATATTTTATTTTATCAATGAAAATTATCTTTTAAAAAAAAACATATATAACAAAAAAGTATTAGTTGCACACTTTATTTATTAAAACAGAAATATATAATAATGCTAATTTTATTAAATTCAATAATAACAAACAAGATAAAGCGAAGCCGTTACTTATTTTCTACCCATTCTCCAAAAGGGGTACGTCAAGTTATTGTATGGCACCAAACACTCATCTTGTCTCGACTTAAACACAAACATAGAAACTAAATAGAAAATTACAATAACCATATATAAAGTTTTAATTTGTCCAATATCAAACTCAGAGAGGAATTTGAAGATTCAGATCTTGGCAGTCACACTAAGCTGAAGCATCACGGTGGCAACACTTGTAATTAACAGAAGTGACCTCCATGACCCGACCACAAGTGGGATTTGGGCATGTTATGGTAGCTATGACATTTGCATTATAGTCATCAACATTGACAACCGAACATGGCTGAAGAGCTTCAAACTCTTTGAGCTTAATATCATAGTACTCTTTGAAAGCAATGTCAAATCCTTCTTTTTGAAGCACTTTGTCTTGCCACTTGTCAAACTCCTCCACAGTTTTATACATGGGTTCGCCATGACCCAAAACCTTCACATTATACCCTTTGGTGAGAATAACCCATCCTTGTGGATCTTGTTTGAGGCAGAGCAAGCTCTTCACTATCCTTTGTATCTCACAATCTAAGGCACCCTCGTGCTTCTTCAGTTTCTTGCTTTCTATTTCAATCCAAAAACGAGGAACCACCTTTGGATCTGTCTTTCCCAATTGGTAGTGCTCTATTATAGCATCTATGCCTGTGATAGTTTCGTGCTTTCTCAACTTATCCAATGCAAATGTGAAGTTATTCATCCACTTGCTATCACCACCACCATAGATGAAAATATACCTGTCCCCTTTCACCTCCTAAAATTAAATCACAAGTAATGCACACCTATTTAGTAATTATACATGTCTCTATTATTTAATCCAATTTAACTAGATAATACCGATGTCCATGGATATAAACTAACATAAAAAAAGACAATTCATTAACAAAAATACTATGCGCATACAAAGAAGTCATCAAATAAGATATCAGATATTCTATACATAAATTATTTATGTTGTTTTATTTATTTTTAATATTTATTTTACATTTTAACATATATTTTATATAAATAGACAAATAATTAATTTAGTTGTTGATTTTATATACATGTAACCATGATTATTATTTTAAAAATTATTTAACATAAAATTTGTTGACATAAAAATACATAAATAATTATATATTTAAGACAGCCATTATATGATAAAACTACGTAGTTATCTAAAAAAATTATCATATAGAAGTATATAAATTACTATATAGTATATATCGAACAGACAAGACATAGTCGAAAATGATAAATTACAAATTTCTCTTAAATAATCAATATGAGTTATTACCTGAATTCCAAGGTTGACTTTCCTTGTAACATCCCAGAACCACTTCCATTTCTTAACAAGTTCATCACCATCTTCTTTCCTGAATGGGAATGCATCAATCCCCCATTGAAAGATCAAGTCCATTGCATCTTCATTAAGTATGTGACCAGAAGAATCAAACACCGTGACAATAGGTTTTCCCCGGTAATTCAATCTCTCTCTAATTAAGCCAGCATCTGCTAAGGTGGTGGATTGTTCCAATGCATACCATTTGATGTTATGGTTTTTCAGGCGGGTGAATTTATTGTTGAGCACATCGTCCCATTCTCTCACAATTGGGACCCATAAAATCTTGAAATCACCTTTCCTAAAGGTTTTTACTACATCATTTGGATGCGATTCCAGTCTAAGATACAGAGAATTCAAAAGCTGAATCTCATCTTCAATCTTGTCCAAACTTGAAATAAATAGTAGCACATTGTTACCCCTCAAGATATCAATATCCTGTGTGAATGAAGACATAATGATTAGTTAATATGTACTTATGTTTCTTTGCGCCCCACCCAAGATCATAGTTATCAATACCGACAATAATTAAATCGGTTATATTATTGGATTCGATTGTACTAAATGTATATTAAAATCAATCACTAAAATTGACTACTAACAGTATAAAATATATGTTAAAATATAAATATATATAAAAAATAAATTAAATCATGCATGTATTTATACATAAATATATTAGTAATTAATTTTAGTAATTAATAATTATGGTATATGAATAATATTTTTATATTACATTATTGAATCATTTAATTATTAATTTAATCCTTAGATCACTAAAAATAAAAAATATATTGTAATTAATAAAATGAAATAAAAAATATACGATTAGGTACATTTAAAAATTTCTTAAACTACTTTTTTCCTATTATTTTTCTTCTTTTGTATTCTCTATTTATTGAAACCTTTTCAACTCATTTAATATTTTTGCAATTGAAAGAGAGAGAAGCAATATTTGACATTACGCCATTAAATTTAACTAGTGTATCATTACTAGTTTCTTAAGTTTTTCTCTACTTTTTATAAACACAATCAGAGATAAGAAACAAAGGGAAAATAATAGAAAAAATATCATTCCCCTCCCTTACGAAATATTAAAATGACGCTTCTCTTCTTTCTATTTATAAAATGTATATTTTTTTTCTTTATAACTTTTAAAAAATTTCTTCTTTAATCTATTTTAAATTTTGTCTTAACTAATGTTAACTTTATCCATTTTTAAAAAAAAATAAATTATTTTTTTACAAAAATATCTTTTAGCAAAAATTTTATTTTTTTATCATTAAATTTTGCTTACCAAAATATCTTTTAATAAATTATTTTTTTATTAATTAAATTGTATTTTTACCAAAATATTTTAAAAAAAATTAATAATTAAATTATTTTTTTTAAAATATCTTTCAATAATTTTTTAATTATTAAATTATGATTTTACCAAAATTTTTGTTAATAATTTTTTTGCTTACTAAAATAATTTATTAAAAGGTATTATTTGGTAAGTAAAATTTAATGATAAAAAAATAAAATTTTTGTTAAAGGGTATTTTTATAAAAAATAATTTTTTTTGAAAAATAGATAAAGTAGTTAACACAAAATTTAAAATAGATTAAAAATGAGATTTTTTAAAAGTTATAAGAGAAGGGAATATCCATTTTATAAATGAAAAGGAGAAGAGTGTCATTTTAACATTTAGTAGGGAGGGAAATGATATTTTCTCAAAATAATAACGAAGCATATAAATGGTTTAGTGCGGGTGGGAGTTAATTAGTGGTGCTTACGAATTTGGTTTTGGTGGTGCCATCAAATAATTGTGGAAGCGGCGTTCCAGTGCGGTGGACGAGAAGCTTCAAGAGTTCCACGACATCTTTAGGATTGTAAAATCTCTTCCAACGCCTCTGGTAATCATCAAGGGCAGCTGCAACATGTAGCAAGTCGATATATCATTACTTATTATTAGTCCCAAATTAATAAATGTTCCAATAGTTCGTTATACATCAAAGTATTAGTTAGTTAAGGACTGCACCAATTTCCTCCCGGCTCGATGTCAGATGTCGATTCAGACTTTCATCAAATGAATAAAGCTTTTCTGTGAATTTTGACAATGCATAGTCCCTGAAACAAAATGTCCAATTGCAGTTATCTAACTCTACATTAATTCAATTTTGATAATGTATACAAATGTAATAATACTATCTCTCTTAAAAAGATACATTGTTATATTGCATAACTGCACTATTTTTGGAATGAAAAAGTTATCAGAATTCTAACTTATTTTTTAATTATTTTCTTAATTATCTTCTTAATTTTTAAATTAAGAACTTTATTTTTATTTTTTATTATTCTCAAAAAATATAATATATATTTCAATTTCAACAAAATAATTAAAAAAAAATAAAACTCTCAATTATTTAAAAAAATATCTAAAAACAGTATCATATGAGATAATATATTAAAATTTAATTTGTCTTAGTATTAGTATGAGAGATATAATCAATTATATATCTTTTTCTATTCGTTTAAATTTAAAAAAAATAGTTGATGACATGATATCTTATGTTTGTTAAGAGAAATTTTTGTTTTTAATTTCAAAAATAATGAATATTTATTTTGAAATATTTAAGTTAACTATAAAAATTATTCAAACCATATTAGATATTATATATCTAAAAAAAAAGGAGAAGAATAAGGGAAAAAAAAAAACTTACGAGGCAACAACAATGTTGGCAGTACAGGCAACAAGGGAAGCAATTGTCCAATAGACAATAAATGGGATCTCTTGCAATGCACGAGACAAAGAAGGAACATCCTCAGTGTCATAGCCATTAGAAGACCATTTTGCCCATTCTATCACGTGATGAAGTGCTTCCAGAACCACACTCACCAACTTGGTAGCTTCATTACTCACACTCCTGCTTTCCACTTGGTTTAGTTGCTTCAGTGAGTTTGCAACCTGGTCCACGCTGCTTTGATTTATCTCTTTAAGGTACACAAGATTCCCATACTCCAAAGCAAATGCAGCCACAGTTATTACTGCCTTTGCGTCCCATGAATACGCCTTCAGTTGCTGCAATATCCACATTGTTGTTTGGTGCACATACTTCTCTTCACCAGGAGTTTTTATCATCTGTATTGTTATTCATATACAAATAAGAGTTTAATTTTAACCTACTCAAGGTGTAAAATGTATTGTATGGTCGTTTAATTATATCCATTATTTTAAACAATGATTCACGCATTTAACATAAAAAATAGTTATTCTTATTGATATGAGGAAAGTTATATATTTAATTGAATGCAATTGTAAATACATTATATTTTAAGTTAGATATATGTTTTCTTTTAATCTAATTATCTTCCATCAAATAAATTAATTAACCTGACAAGAAATCAGCTTGAGTGTCCGAAAATCTGGTTGTTGAAAACCAGTCACAGGAGCAGCTCTGCCATTCTGCCATAATGACCAATAATAATATTAGTGCTACACTATTGTAATAGAACTCTTCATAGTATAAATTAAATGAATTACGAAGTTATAACTAGTTCATTAAAGGAAGTAATTAACGAATAATAATTTACCTTAGTAAGAACATTGGTAACAATGTTGTAAAGACTTCCAGTATCACAACTTTTATCATCATGAAGGTGGGTGATGTAAACTTTTTCAAGTATTTGAGAGTCATCATGGTCAAAGGGGCCTCGAAGCTGAGATTTGATCAGATGAGTGGCACCTGAAGCTCCAATGGTTTGTGCCATGGTGACGATGGATCTTGCTTAAGGCTATACTACAATAGCAAATGCTCCCTAGTCCTTAACCCCCTTAGTTTTTGGCAATGCAATGCATGGATCTTGTAATTATTTATAGGATCCATATAGTGAATATTAGTGTTCACAATTGGCATATTTTTTTTTACATGCTGATGAGTGTCCAACACTAAAGCTTATAACTATGCTCTTCAATTTACACTTTAGTATTCTTGAAGCTCATATATAACAAATTAACAACATATATTACTTTCGTGAATTAAGAGAAAAACTAAAGAGATACAGTTATAAAGAGAATATTTTTATACCAACTTTGCTTCTGCTGCGTCTTTAATTTTATTTTGGCGTGAAACGTGCTACTCTCGTTTGATCGATTTGATTTTCACAAAATATCCCTTACGGAGTTAGTGAGATATGTGAGATGATGGATTAGGGTTATAATTGTCATTTCGGTTGGAGAATAGTGAAACTTCAATAGCAAAGGGTAATTGTAAAGGACATCTATATCTATGGCTAATATAAACGTTCAAGGAAAGAACATTATATATTCGGCAATTTTCTTTTTGGTTTACAATATCATAGGCAAATTTACTGTTGATCAAGAAAGATGTTCTACCGTATAAGTTTAATTTCAAAGACGTTTCTAGATTTGACATTTTTGTGTAAACCACTCATTATTTGTACACATAATAACGAATAAATAAATTATTATTTCTAATTCTAAAAGATTTGCGTATTGATAGCCGTTAAAAATTGAGCTAATTTAATAAAATTATCCAAAATAACAATTCATTCGACATTATTTTTGTTAAATGTTTTAGACAGTTTTATCATTCTAACTCAATCTTTGAGAATGTCAAGTTAGTTTATTCGTTTATGATTAATATTAACCTAAACATAAATGAATGATAAACATGCATTTTCAACAAATGTAGTATAAGAAATTTATGGATCCTTTTTTATCTTTATGACGACATGGGTGTATTTAAAATGAAATATTATGCTTAATCTTTCTATATGCAAATAACTTTTCTATTAGATACTATTATGAAACTACTTTTTTATAAAACGTAACGGATAAGAGGAGGTGTATGAATAATAATTATATATTTAATATGTTTCTTTAAATAAAAGTTTTTTTAATATTTTAAATTTGTGTATAAGTTTTTTTAATTGTTGTTTGATGCTAACTTTTTTTAGAATTCAACAAAGATTAAATTTTAGATTTTTCACGTAATCATAAAAATTCTGACATGAAATTATTTTTTTCCAAACTTATTAAATTTCTCGTTACACAATTTCAACCTAAATTCTTTATTTTAGGTCAACAAAATTATCATCCACTTACTCAATATNTAATTCACATCATATTCATCATTAAAAGTGTTAATCATTGAACATTTTTGAACATTTCAACCTATTCTATGATCATCTATTCTAAATTTTTACAGAACATTATATATTAAATATATAAAATTTAAACTATACCTGACCAATTTCCACATATTATCAAGACAAATTATCAAAACTAATTCAGCCTCTATATATATAAATAATTATATCTCTAAGGATACACATCAACTTTGATTCAAAGTATTGATTTCATGTCTTTCGGTTGAGCATTATTATATATGATATTATATATTTATCAATCTTGTAATAATCATTTATTAGATTATTATATCTAAAATTATTTCTAACAGAATGTAGATATGGAAGCTTCATTATAAAGAATTGAATTAATTTTCACACTTAGACAGAAATTTTTACCAAGGGTCCATACGCTGCACTCTATCTGATCGCTCAATGTGAAATATTGGTCTCGTGTTGAAAATTTTTGGAGTATAATAAATTAAGTTGATGATAGCACTGAGACACAGTCAGTGTTTGATCAATGAAAGAAGAAAACGAAAGGATAATAAAGGAGAGAAATAAGTTGTCACGAGGAAGCCTCACCATTCTTTTTCTTTCTTGTATAACTTTTTCTTTATTATGATTAGCACTGAATCACATTGGGATATTTCATGATAAGCATGTTTCTCCTTTATATGTAGTATTCAGTGTTCAACAAGTCATTGATCAGCTTCGTCACTATTTTTCGCTCTATCACTCTCCGCAAACATAAATTAGTATAACAAAAGCATGTAAAATGGTAGGTACAAAAAGTGATGCCATTTTGGATTTATACTCTCCCTTGAGTGCTGTACAGGATGTTACCTGTACCCGATGAGGGTGAGAATCGGGAACCCGTTTGGATCGGCACTGGATCTTTCGACTTCTTAGAACAGAATAAGAAAGATAAGAGTAAATATTAGGATTAAGATGATCATACCGGAGAAAGGATGATATTCTCTTTTATATGTGTGTTTGACATCTTATCTCAAGATATATCTTATTCTTTTGAGTTCAAAAGTAGTTAGAATAAGAAATATTTGGATAGAGGATGTTTCGAAATGGTTAAGTTTGTTTGGACCTGCTTGAATCGATCCAAATTGGAGAGTAAGATTTTTTCGGAAGAGTGTCACCGGACTTTTTATCAAATTTTCATCATACAAATAGGGAGTTCTTTTTAAATATTTAAATTTTAAAATTTAGATATAATATGAGTACATAGCCATTTTCAATAATGAAAGATTCGGGATGCCGATAAAATTAACCACGAAAGAATTAAATACATTTTATACTTATAAAAAATAAATTATATTCAACAAAAAAATCTAATATTAAATTTTTGTTAAACTTCATTTAATAAACATGTTAAATTCTAAAATTAACTCCACCACTAACCATCTTTAATTTTCAACCCTCTTTAGTATTCTTCTACCAGTATTTTTTACAAAATTATTCATCAAATACGAATTTTTCTAACCCAACAATCTGCCCTTTTCTCTCATTCAAGCAAAGCCCCACGTAATCCAAAAACCATAATCATCACAAAAAAGAAATTATTGATTCTCAATTTTTACCTTCTTACATAACAAACAACAACTAGCACTTGAAGCAGAAATCGCAGCTCAAAACTCCAAAAGAAAAAAAAAAAGTATTTGCTACAATACGATGATAAATTCATACGTATCGATATATTTAAAATACGAACAAGTAATAACAAGTCACGTAGAATTTATTTTTCACATTAGTATTTATTTTTTTAAATATATATTATATCACCACTTTTACTAATACACCCCTTTAATTAAATTAAAATAAAATATATTTTTTATTTAATTTTATAAAAAGTCTTAAACATCCTTCCTTTATTTGATTAGACAAAAATACCTTTTTAAATAAATTTTAAAATTTAATTAATCCTAATTTTATAATTTAAAATAATTAAAACAACAAAACAAAAACATATTAAAAAAATAAAAAATCAAAATTGTTCTTCATCTGGGTTAAACATATTAAAGAAATAAAAAATCAAAATTGTTCTTCATCTGGGTTCAGAAACCCCCCACTTCACGCCTCTGAAGGTTTCAGTATTCTTCAACTTCTTCTCTCCTCTTCCTATCCTCTCTCTCTGTCTCTCTCTACTCGATCTCTCTCATCTGTCTCACTGTGCGTCGCACGCAAAATCTCTCATTCTCTCCTCTCTTGTCTCACAATCGAGGTCATCGTCGCGTCATAGAGCATCACCATCTTGTTTCCTCATTCTTCATCACTGTTATCAGCCTCTCCCTTCCGGTAATTCCCTCCCTATGATTTCTGTGATTTGAATTATTATAGCATTAGTGTGATTTTTGTAATTAGGGTAATTTGGTTTGATTTATGTGATTTGATATTAGTTGTTAATTTTGACAAATTGTTGAATTTTTATTTTATCTGCATATGTTTCCAAAACTGTGAATGTAATTTTTTAATAGAAAACTTAATTTACATCACAGTTTTATTTTTCATATGCTGCATAATGTCTTAATGCACATCTAATTTCATTAGAAACAAATCCTTGATTAGCTTTTGATGACAGAAAAACAATTGGGTTGGTAGACCCTCTGATTAGATATATCTTCTAGACTTCTAGTTGAATACTATCAAGTTACATAGTGCATTCTTATGGTAAAAAAAATGAACAGATGAAACTTGCTTTCTAAACCGACATAGAATGCATAAAGCTTTCAATCATGTGGACAAGATGACAGCCAAAACTTGTTAATAGAAATACAAACAAATCAAGCTTATCTACACATTAATTCGATTAAGTTTCAGGAACTGTATTGAGGTTGGGATTAAAATGGAGCAGTGACCAATGCTTCATTCTATAACTAAATGAAAATGAAGAGATGAATTCAAAAGCCTTAAATACATCATAAAATAATCCAAATTCTACTCGGTCATAAAGTTAAAATGAGTCCATGAAGATAATATTAAATTTCACATTGGAAAAAATGATAAACCTGTTTATATCAATTGCCTTGTTGGACCCTGAAGCTTTCTTCTTTCTCTTATTCCTTTTCTTTTGAGCTCTGAGCCTGTGGTCCTTATTATGAGAGTCTTCATTTGCTTCATTGGTACCTTCAACTTCACTTTGTCTCAAAGAATTATGGGAATCAGGAGTTTTGGATTGGTTTTGACTTTAGAAAAGTCACATAATGCGATTGATGTGAATGTGATGTTATTGATATGTTTCTTTTCATGGAGTTTTGCGATTGATGTGAATGTGAATGAGATTGGATATTTTTCTTATAGATCTATGTACTTATATAGTGATATTATTGCTAATTGTTAATGAATTAAACTTAACTTTTTTTTTATTATACATCACAAAGATTGTAATGAAGTCAAACTAATTTCCATTCTAAGATTCGAACTAGTCCTGCTTGAGCATTTCCTTTGGATGGTAAATGACTAGTTTTGTTTATCAGTTTATAAGAGTTTGATGAAGCTAATCTGGTTTAAATTCTATTGATGTAATTCAACTTGTGAAATGCCTTTTATTCTGTACCCTAAACCCCTAAAGAATTTGAATGGATCAATCTGTCAAATTTGTGGTGAAAATGTTGGATTAACAGACAACGGCGATGTCTTTGTTGCTTGCAATGAATGTGCATTTCTAGTTTTTCGTCCTTGTTATGAATACGAGTAAAAGGATATACCAATGTTGCCTCCAGTGCAAGACTAGATACAAAAGGCACAAAGGTAGTTTACTTTGTACATATGTGTTTTCTATTTTTCTGTTTTGGACTCTGATGATCCTTTGTCTTAACTTTGAATTGAATTGAAGGAATCATCTTTGGATTTCAGGGAGTCCTCGAGTGGATGGAGATGAAGATGTGGATGATGTTGATGATTTGGCGAATGAGTTCAATTATGGCCAAGGAAAGAGTCTCAATAATGCAATCTCTCAGAGTAGAGTATCATAAATTCATAACTCTTAATTCCATTGATAAATTTTCGGTTTCTGATTGATTATGTCACTCATGGAAGGTCTAGGCACAGCATGGAATGTTGCTAATGTGACAAAAGATCAACTGTGGTGATATTTGGTCTTGGAACTGTTGGCCTTTCTGTAAGTGCAGAGAATAACTCTGTCTGTCTTAACTTTTCAATTCTCAATTGATTACTAATTATCATTTCCAAACAACAAGATAATTTATGAATTCTCCTTTAATTAGGTTGCACAAGGTGCAAAACTAAGGGGAGCATCTTGAATAATTGGCGTGGGTAAGAATCCACAGAAATGTGAAAAAGGTGCCAAAATCAGTCCTGAAATCAATCTGAATATTGTTTTTTCACCTAGCACAATCCTTGGTTCATTATTTGTTATTGTTTGTTGTTGCCGTAGCAAAAGCTTTTGGATTTACAGAAGTTGTTGACCCGAGTTCCTACCAAGAACTTATTGCTCAGGTTGTTGTTTATCTCATCAGAAAATATCCAATTTAACCTTTCAGATAGTATATATATGGTTATATATCATATCAAATAGCTGCTGCTAGGTTAAGACTTACATGTCTGTGAAACAAGTTTATTTGTAACAATCGTTTATATGTTGAAAATTTTCAGGTTATTAAGCACATTATTGATGGCAGAGCAGATTTTTCTTTCGAATGTGTAGGCGACACTGACATGATAACCACTGCATTGCAGTCTTGTTGTTATGTAATACTCATTGTAGCCAAAACTCTCCTTGTGAAATTTAAAGGCTTTTATTTAATAGACTTTAATTTTATTTTGCATTTTCCCCCCTTTTTTCTCCTAGGGATGGGGTTTGATAGTAACACTTGGTGTGCCAAAGGTGAAGCCTGAGATGTCAGCTCACTATGGACTATTCTTAATGGGAAGAACACTCAAGGGATCTCTATTTGGAAGATGGAAACCTAAATCTGATATTCCTTTATTAGTAGAGAAGTATGTGAACAAGGTAATAGCAAGAGTATTGTGATAATTTTGTTTGATCATTGCTTTGTCTATATTTATTTTCATGTGGAACATGCAAGTCTTCACTTCAAAGACTCACTCTCTCATAAATTTTAAGTTCCAAACTCCAACCTACTTTTAGTTTGATATTTCAGCAAGAAATATGAACTAATATGATGTTTAATATGTAGGATATTCAAATTGATGACTACATAACACACAATTTGCCATTTGATGACATTAACAATGCTTTTGATCTCATGAAGGAAGAAAAGTGTCTGCATTGTGTTATTCACATGCCAAGATAATTTCTGTGAATTTCTATTAGTATTTTCTTTTAAGAAAAACGGTCCAAAATCCAATCATTGTAGAAGGAACTAATATAAGAGCTATTCTACTATTATAAGAGTTATTCTCCTTAATTTTTTTTAAAAAATTGAATTGTAATTCTTTAAAAAGATAATTTCTAGAATACATTTTTTGGAATATGAAATATTTTATCTTTCTTTCAAGGAATATAGAAACTTTATCTAGCGGTTATAAAAAGTTACACATAAATCTTTTAGCATGGCATAACTTGGTACTTAGCATTAGCACCAAAAGGATGTAAAATGGCAGCAACTCATTGCACAATAAAAATTAGGGAGACTGAACTATAACTATATGTATTTCAACCAAAAAGTATATAGGTTGTCTCCTTTAAAAAGAACACTAACAGTATTTTCATAAGTCAGAGTTAGATAAAGAAGCTCAACATAGAGCAGCAACATTACATTATTTTCATCTATTGTTCAATTGAATTGAGCTAAAAGTTGTAATCACAAAAAGATGAAACTACAAAAACACCCTTTTTGATATTTATGATAGATAATCAAAGATAGGATCCCCAGTGTAGAGGTGGAAGCACCTTGATTCTATGACCACCAATAGCTCCCCTGGTAGTTTCCAAGGGACACGGTATGAGTTCATATCATCCTCCATTACTAAAAATCTATGCCAATACACTTAAAGAGGTTGCTTTTGCAAGTGCACTTTTTCCTTGTTGAATCCATTACCTAATCTTCAGTCAAATCTTCCCAACTTCTAAACTGACAGCACAGGATAAGTAATCTTAGACTAACTTTTCACATGACAATGCAGAATTTGTTGTGAAGTCCAAAGCATACAACCTAGATACAAATATTTACAGTGAGAAAGGATCAAGACTGATACAAAAATACTGGACTATGTGAAAGGTCTATGCCACAGTTTTTTCAAGATCATCAGAATAATACAGTGGTTAATGTGTCTTTTACTGGATAAGTACAGTCTGCAAACACCTTGAAGATTCCACTGCTGGTTACAACAGCAGGCAGGAGACATTCCATTTAAGTCCCCCCCAATAGACATCAAGCTTGAGAGGTTAGAACTGATGAAAGAAAGCATTGGTTGAATTTTTATCAGTGGTAATGAAAAATTCCTTTTCATTTGGCATTATGCTTTGAATATTATCCTATAGTTGCAAAATTTCATGTTGTTTATAAGATTTAGACTTCTCTGAACAATAAATAGCTTTATTATTACCAAACTAATAATGATAAAAATAAATAGATATATTAACAATTCTTTAAAAAATTGGTTGTGTTTTTAATTATTATTTATTTTTACATTTACAGATAAGCTATTCTTTCTGTGTAATACTCATTTAAGAAAAGTATAAAACTATGTATAGATAGCGGTAAGCTAAAAAATTAGTTTACAAATTAAAGTGTAGTTATAGTTACTTGAGCTCAAGTATCTCTATGCGACACTTCAGCTAAGCCTAAGATTTTATTATCTTAATGCTTATGTATTTGTTATAAACATCTTGCAAGCAGATGCCAATTACCGAAGTCTCATCATTCTACATTAAACCAATTGAAATTGAAAAGTACCCTTCACCAGAAATTGGTTTCAAAAGAACAATTTGATAATCGAATGGAATAGATTTAGAAAAAGGATAATTTCGTAAGTTTCTTTCCTCTTGCCCATTTTATGTGTCATTGACAAGATAACACTGTTACCTGGTTTTCTATGTAAGAATGAATGCCTCAAAATTTGTCAAGAATTCATGAAACTAGTCACCAGTTAAGGACCTTGGTCTGTGCTCAATAGTATAAAGTGACATCCCTATTTGTGAAACTGCTCTGACAAATGTCATATTTGCAGTTAAAGTGGGAGCATGCCAATGATCACCAGTGCTAAAGACAATTTTATTTTTCAATGCCAGCTTCCTTGTGGTTGGGAGGCTCATCATGCGTTCTAAAGGTGTATCAGGAACAACCCTGTGGTGATCCTCCAGTTTGTTATTGCAAATATTATGTTAAGGATTATCAATGAAAAAAAAAAAGAAAAGATAATCAATAAAAAAACTTTTAAGGGTGAACTTCGCAACAAATAAAAGGTTAGGAAAAAATTTTCTTAAAAGTGCAACTGTATAAGTATGTTCAAACACGCCTAATAATTTCGTAAAACAGATTATGTATCCATGATTAGAAAATTAATACATACTAAAAAAAATAATTTTTCATTGCAATTTTTTTCTTTTCCAAATATTAAACTGGGTGAGATGAAGATATTATAGCTCATTAAATTGACCTAAGGCAATTTATTAACTTTTCAGTTGAGTTTCTCATTAGGCCCTCCACACATCAATACCAACTCTTTAAATTCAGTATTAACACTCTGACAAATTATTCCTGTCTTTCCATATAAGATTTTACCAAATTGTACATGAATTGGACTTTCAAGTTCGGACATTACCTGACAATAAAATTGGGCAATGATTTAGCCAATTCACTTGATGCCGATAAATGCCAGAATAGATTATGAAGCTATATAAAATGCACATGTTTACTACATGAAATTCCAGTCCCTAATTCTTTACCGAAGACGAATAGGTGATCATCAAGATATTCATAAAAATCATGATGAGTTTGGAAAACTCCAAATTAATTTTTGTGATGAACAAACATTATTAAAATATTTAATTACAAAATTATTAATTCAATGTTATTTGATTATATGTTAATTAATAATTTTGTAATGCAGGAATTGAATTGGGCCGAAAATAAAATAAAATAAAATGCTGCAGCCCAAGTGTGAATTTGCTTTCCAATTCAGCATTGATTCAAAAATATTCAATGATATATGGCTAAATTATTGTGATGGTTAACTGGGCTAGATTAATATTGTTACTACAAGCCCAAAGAAAGCTTCCTATGTTTGATCCAAATCCATCAGGAAAGCAATTGTTACTAGTTGGGCCAAGAATAATCCTTATTGCAACCAAGCCCAAAATTATTGAATGCTTCCATGCATTTCCCGAATCCATGAAGCTTCCAATGGATTCCAACTCACTTTTTGAAGGATTTGAAATTTAATTAAACTAGCATGGGGAACATGAGAGAGAAGGTGTGATTGACATGATGGTGATCATAATGATACACGCCACTCTAAGCTAGGGAAGTGGGACTTTAATTTCATTTTGTTATTACCCATTAGTTTGAGTTCAAACTTCTCTCTCCTCTCTCTTACCTTTCCTTCTCTCTTCGGTTATTACACAGGAAACAATGGCTTCCATGAAAGCAAAAGGGAGCTACCGAAGCAAGGGAAGAACAAGCTACAAGACCATCAAGCTAATGATGGCAAGAAAACATACTAAAATAAAAATGAGTTGTGGCTGAGATATTCACCAAATATGGTTAGATTTGGTGAGGTTATATTGAGCTTTTCATGCTCAAAATGGACATTGAAGATTCGGCCAGCAAGGAAGATCTTGGAGGCGTGACTTGTCTTCGATTCTGATCAACCACCACAGGGAGTAGCTAGAGTGGCGAAGTGATGGTTGAAGGCAGAGATTGAAGCAGATGAAGTCATCATCATCATGAAGCATCAAGGGCCAGAAATCCATCTTGGAGAGGAAGCCAAGTATGGAGTGCTCGGATTGATGAAGAATGATGACCAAGGAAGGACTAGAGGTATTTGCATGTTGGTTTTTGCATGAGTTACCTCTTCTCTCTTAGTGGCCGAACCGGTTTTGTGTGAAGGAAAAGAAGCTGAGCTCGGGTTTGTGTTTCACCTGTGAAAGCTTCACTTCTCTATAAAAGGGATGAACAGTCATGGTTTGATTCAAGGAGTAAGATTTGAGAGTGCAAGGCACAGAGTTCTCAAAGCTACCTAAGCTAGCAGTTCTTCTTCTCCTTTAATGTTTTCTGTTTTGTATTTTTCTGTTTAATTTTGTCATGTCTTGAGTCTCATGGAAAAAGGCAAACAGTGAGGTTTGTAAGAAAAAGCCATAGAGCGGAAAAAGGCAGAGAGTGCAAAATTAAAAGAAAAAGCCATAGATGTCTTAGAGTTCCTTTGTACATCTGTGTTGTGTTTCATGATTCTGTGGGAATCCCCTTGTAAGTTGGGTTAGCACTTTACAACTTGTAATCTGGATGATTATAGTGAAATTCCATCATTGTTGTGATGGAGACTGGATGTAGGCTGCACTGCACTTAGCAGCTGAACCAGGATATATCTGGGTGTAATCTTCTCTCTCTCTTCCTACTTCAATTCTGTTTTTATTGTTCAGATGAAGAATAAAAAATGTCTCGTGTCAAGTGACGAGACAAAATGAAAATGTCTCGTGGCTAGGGACGAGATAAAACAGAAAAGTCTCTTCTAAGTCCAGCAAGTTTTAGCAAGCAAAAAAGGGGCTAAGATTCAACCCCCCCTTCTCTTAGCCACTGAAACCATCAATTGGTATCAGAGCCTGGTTTCAAAGAGATCAAGCTTTGCAGCTTGGAGTAAAGATCCTCATGGCAGAAAACAGTGGCGCAAGTGTGTTGTCCTACAATCTGACTGAAGGTCAATCAAGCAACAGACCTCCCCTTTTCAATGGGAAAAATTATACCTATTGGAAGGAGAGGATGAAGATATTTGTACAAGCCGTGGATTATAGACTTTGGAAGATCATCTTGGAAGATCCTAAATTTCCAACTACCACAAATGCTCAAGGAGTAGTCTCTCTTAAACCAGAAGCAAGCTGGACCGAGGAAGATAGGAAGACGGTGGAGTTAAATGCCAAGGCAACCAATCTGCTCAACTGTGCCATCAGCTTTGAGGAGTACCGACGAGTATCACGATGCACAACGGCAAAGGAAATCTGGGACAAGTTGCAAATCACTCATGAAGGAACTACCATTGTAAAGAAAACTCGGACAGACATGTTAAACAGGGAATATGAGATGTTTGCAATGAAGGAAGGAGAGTCCATTGATGAACTGTTCGAACGGTTCAATATCATCACTGTTGGCTTAGATGCTCTTGGAATCACACATTCAGAATCTGTGCTAGTGAGAAGAGTGTTGAGATGTCTCACAAAAGAGTGGGAAACAAAAGCTTTAATTATTTCTGAGAGTAGTAACTTAGATTCCATGACACTTAATGATTTGAGAGGAAATCTACTTGCTTTTGAAAACTCCTATTTGAAAAAAGATTCAAAAAAGAAAGGAATTGCTTCATGGAAAGATTTGGAGAATGACTCAGATGATGATGATGAAGAATCTGAGACTAAGTCACAGCCTTGTCTCATAGCAAATGAGGTAGAGCAGGTATCCTTTCAAAACTCTAACACTGAAGACCTTCATCTCATGATAGATCACCTTTCTGAAAAAATAAGATATTTTCTAACTGAGAATCAAGATCTTGAACAACAAAATTTCATTCTTAAAGCTGAAAATGATTTCCTCAAAGAAAAACTAAGAGAGGCCGAAACTGCTTGTGATCTTGTGGAAGAGAATAAGCAGTTAAAAGCCCAAGTTAGAAGCTGTGAAAGTGACCATTCTGTTCTTGCATATGTGAATTGTTTCAAGCAAAATGAAGAGTTGCTTAAAGAGGTTAAAAGACTTAAAGATGACTTAGCTAAGTTCACCCAAAGTTCTGAAAATTTGAACCAAATCTTGGCTAGTCAAAAACCTCTTTATGATAAAGCTGGGTTGGGATTTTATAAATCTGAAAAATCACATTTTGAAAATATTGCCTCAACTTCAAATGATGTAAAATATCAAGACCCAACTCACTTTAACAAAACTGCAACTCCAAGATTTTGTAGACTGTGCAACCGAAGTGGTCATTTTCCAGTCCAATGTTTCTTTGGTGAAAGAATGATTGGTGACAAAGTTTACAAAGTTGTTTTTGATTACAATGATTTGGGACATAAGAGATGGTTTAACATGAAAGGATCCAAGAAAATTTGGATACCTAAGGTCACTTGAGCTTATTTTGTAGGTATGCCTAGCATCCAAGAAGAAAGAAACTATGTGGTACATGGATAGCGGATGCTCTAGGCATATGACCGGAAAGACAACCTTCTTCATAAAGCTTGATGAATATGATGGAGGATTTGTCACATTCGGTGATGATGCAAAAGGAAAAATAGTGGCTGTTGGGAAAGT
>NC_029780.3:95271667-95307185 GCF_000817695.3 Arachis duranensis
TATAGAGTTTATCTCAAAGAATATAGAACCATAGCGGAATCCATACATGTTACTTTTTGTGATTCTAACATAATTCCCAGTACTGTAAAGGATAATGAATCAGATTGTGAAGAAGATGGAACAAATAAAGAAAACCCCAAATCTGTGCAAAATGAAGAATCTGTCAGCCCAGTTTTGTCTCGTCAGATCGAAGGAGAAACTTCCATTTTGTCTCCTGAGCAGGCACGAGCAACTGAAACAGTGAGACCACCAGAAGATCATCAACGCTCAACAACTGTCCGAAAGCCTAGAGAATGGAAATCCATGAGGGGTTATCCTCATGACTTCATCATTGGTGATCCCTCTCAAGGTATAACCACAAGATCCTCTACCAAAAGGCAAACCGAACCTAGCAACTTTGCTCTCTTGTCACAAATGGAGCCAAACAATGTCAAGCAAGCCCTTGAAGATCCATCATGGGTTAAGGCCATGCAAGAGGAGCTTGCTCAATTTGACAAGAATAAGGTTTGGACATTAGTACCTCATCCGGATGGTAAGAAGATAACGGGTACTAAGTAGGTTTTCAAAAATAAATTAGGTGAGGATGGAAAAGTTGTTCGTAACAAGGCTAGATTAGTGGCCCAAGGTTATGATCAAGAAGAGGGTATAGATTTTGATGAGTTTTTTGCTCTGGTAGCTAGAATGGAAGCAATTAGATTGCTTCTTGCCTATGCTGCCCATAAGGGTTTCAAAATGTTTCAAATGGATGTTAAATGTGCTTTCCTTAATGGCTTTATTGATAGAGAAGTGTATGTGGCTCAACCCCCCGGTTTTGAACATAAAGATTTTCCAAATCATGTTTTCAAACTAACTAAGGCTCTTTATGGTCTTAGACAAGCTCCAAGAACTTGGTATGAAAGGCTTAGTGCCTTCCTATTGGAAAATCAATTTCAAAGGGGTACCACGGATACAACTTTATTCATTAAAGCATCTAATGATGATATACTTCTAGTTCAAGTTTATGTGGATGATATTGTGTTTGGATCGGTCAATGAGTCCTTGTGTGAAGAGTTTGGAAAACTCATGACTAGTGAGTTTGAAATGAGTTTAATGGGAGAGCTAACCTTCTTTCTTGGCCTCCAAATTAAACAAACTCCTAGTGGTACTTTTATTCACCAAGGCAAGTATGCAAAAGAATTGGTAAAGAAATTTGGCTTAGAAAATTCCAAACCAATGGGAACACCAATGCATCCTAACACTAAACTTGAAAAGGATGATGATGGCTTAGATGTGGATGAGACACGGTATAGAGGAATGATTGGTTCATTAATGTATCTTACATCCTCTAGACCGGACATTGTTCAAAGTGTGGGTGTATGTTCAAGATTTCAATCTCATCCAAAAGAATCCCATTTAACGGCTGTTAAACGCATCATTAGGAATATTAAGGGAACATGTGATTATGGCTTGTGGTATCCAAAATCTGATGATTTTTGTGCAGTAGGGTTTTGTGATGCAGATTATGCGGGAGATCGAGTGGATAGAAGGAGCACCTCGGGCATGTGTTGCTTCCTTGGAAGCTCACTCAACATGTGGTCAAGCAAGAAACAAGCCACAGTGGCTCTATCCACAGCTGAAGCCGAATATATATCCGCATCTGCTTGTTGTTCACAATTAATTTGGTTAAAAACTCAATTGGAAGATTACAAATTAAAAATCAATAGCATACCCTTATTTTGTGATCATATGAGTGCAATAAATATTTCCAAAAATCCTGTTCTGCACTCTAGAACAAAGCACATTAAAATTAAATATCATTTTATTAGAGAACATGTGCAAAAGGGTACTATTGATATTCAATTTGTAAAATCTGAAGAACAACTTGCTGATATTTTTACAAAACCTCTCTATGAAGATAGATTCTGTTTGTTAAGGAAAAGTTTGGGAATGATTGATTTAAATCATGTTGAAAATTTGTGAATTTCTGATTCTATCTGGTTTTATCTCATAGGAATGGACGAGATAAAAACAAGGCATGCTGAAGGAGCTAAGATTAAGGGGGAGGCTGTGCAGACCTTGCTTCTAATGGGCCCCACATAATCAAGTTTGACCCCTCATTGAATTTCTTCTGGTTCCTCATTTTATGATAATCAAATCTTTTGAGTGTCATTGGAAGTGGTTATTGTCAAATCAAATTCCTCTCTCCATCTAATCCCTTAAAACTAGGAAACTACTTTTTCAAAACCCCTTGGTTAATAACCACACCATTATGGTTATTAACTCCCCCATCATCTCTCTCCAATCCTCATTAATTGCACCACTAACCTCCTCTCTCTCCTCACTCTCGTTCGGCACCCCCCACCCTTTCATATTCAACTCCTCCATTCCTCCTAACATGAAAAAGAAAACGGCACAAAAGAGAAGTGGCCGAACCCCCATTCCAAAAAGCCCACCGTTCTCATCACCTCAAACTCATACACATATCCATCTCCATTCTACCTCCTCTTCTACTCCATCACCCCCTTCCAAAAGAACCGAAACCATGCATCGCAAAGTCATCGCTCACAAATCGTCAGGGAGAGGAAAGAACAAGGAGCCCAGCATTCAAGAAGAAGAAGAGGAATCACATACTTCTCCACCACCATCACCACCGAAAAGACCTACTCCAACCACAAAAAGTTCACAGAAAAGGCCGAAAAGCTTCGTTCTGCATGAGACAAGAGAACCTGCAAATTTGGAGTCTCTCGACTTCAAGAACAAATTTCACAAAACACACTCTCATTTTGATCCCTCTCGGTTTTACTCATGTGCATTCTATGAATTCCATAAAGAGGTTCTGCTGAAACGCCCTCTCTGTCTTTCATACCTGGTAAATCTTGAGAAACTGGCAACCAAAGGAATCAACTTTTCTTCCATGTTTGATGCTCTGAAGTGGACTCCACTGCTTCACATTCAGAAACTTGTGTACCCGGGGCTGGTCCGGGAATTTTATGCAAACATGCGTTTGATTGACGGCTCAATTCACTCATATGTCAAACGTGTTTACATGACCCTCAACCCACAAACAATAGGCGCTGCTCTTGGATATGAAGAAGAAGGACCAAAAGTTTACATGGTTGACAAGTGGGATGATCAAGTTGGCATTGCACAACAAACGGTCTTACAACACATCTGTGCAAATCTCTCTGGTTTGGATGGACTAATTCCAACTCATCGAGCACTCGGCCCTGAGAATTCCCTGTTGCACCGTATCATCACTCACATTCTCACTCCACAAGGCGGTTCTCACTACAGAGTAACAGTTTCTGATTCTGTTATTTTATTTGCACTTCTTACTTCCTCCCAAATTTCATTTGCTTATGTTATGATACGTCATATGTGGGAAGCAGTGAAAAGTACCAAAAAGGCTAATCTTCCTTATGGCATGTTTCTCACATGTATATTTGAGTATTTTAAGGTTGATTTGACTAATGAAACTGTTGACAACAAGATTTCAATGATTAAAGGAAGAGGAATTTCGGGCAAAAAGGGCAAGAAATCAGTTCCCTCTGAACCATCTCTCAGTGATCTGGAAAGCCATCCTGAGCCCTCAAATGTTACTGCATCAATCCGAGAGGTTCTCCATGAGATGCGCAACATGTCCAAATTAATGTTCAAATCCCACAAGAATGCCAGAAAACTGGAATATGAACAGGAAAGGGCCTGGAAGAAATGCCATGATCGAGTTGGCTTCATGATAAAGAGCTTTGATGATGAAATGGGCACAGGAGATTTTGAAGCTGATTCCGGTTCAGAATTCAATCTTTCTGATGATTGATGGCTGTTGTTTACTTTTATTTGATATTGGCTCTATTAGGCTCAATCTATTTTTTGTATGAGCATGACTTGAAACTCCCTGCTCTGTGATACTTTGACACACTCTTGTTATTTTTGTTATGAATATTTTGTGGTATTATTCATATTTTGTGCAGGTGCCCCTTGATGACAAAAGGGGGAGGAAAACCAGTCTCCAAAATTGAAATTTGGAGCTAATGAAACAGTCTCCAAAATTGAAATTTGGAACTAATGAAACAGGGGGAGGATAATGAAAACAGGGGATGAAATTTTCAATTGATGAAAATTCATGATCACCCTTGTTTAAAGAATGCATGTTGTCATCATATTTGTTTCACTATGGTTACTGCTGCTTATTGCATTTGGCATTTGGTTTATAATGATGTTTGATTTATTGAATGCCTGATTGTTGATTTATCTTGATGAACATATTTTTATTTGAAATACTCTTATTCATCTTGGTAAATATTGATCAGAAAACATATTTTTGGTAGTTCCTTTAAACTGTGATATCTAACAACTGCCATGTTTTTTGTTCATATGAGATACAAAAATATTTTCCTTACTTGAATGATATAGCTCTGATACCTTGACTGGAAAATAATTGAATTTTTTTTAACAACACTATTTGAGCTTAGTTGATGTGTTTGTTTGAGCAGTAAATCAGTTTTGATATCAAATGAGTTTTGATTATCAATTAAAACTGCTCATAAATCAAGCATTTAGCATTATGAATAAGTATGCTAAATAACATGGTTATTTTGAAGCTTGATTAAAATGTTACAGGTTTATGCTTCCCTTGGTAAAATAGCATATATTAAGGGGGAGCCATGTAACTTTCATACTCCAGCTTGCGGGGGCGTATTAAATCACTCTTCTACCTCAGTCCATGACAATAATAAAGACGTCTCACGGCCCACAAATTCAGCCCAACATAATACACAAATTCAATTATAATTTTAGTCTTTATCTTATCTTATAGTTATTGATGAGTTTGGAAAACTCCAAATTAATTTTTGTGATGAACAAACATTATTAAAATATTTAATTACAAAATTATTAATTCAATGTTATTTGATTATATGTTAATTAATAATTTTGTAATGCAGGAATTGAATTGGGCCGAAAATAAAATAAAATAAAATGCTGCTGCCCAAGTGTGAATTTGCTTTCCAATTTAGCATTGATTCAAAAATATTCAATGATATATGGCTGAATTATTGTGATGGTTAACTGGGCTAGATTAATATTGTTACTACAAGCCCAAAGAAAGCTTCCTATGTTTGATCCAAATCCATCAGGAAAGCAATTGTTACTAGTTGGGCCAAGAATAATCCTTATTGCAACCAAGCCCAAAATTATTGAATGCTTCCATGCATTACCCGAATCCATGAAGCTTCCAACGGATTCCAACTCACTTTTTGAAGGATTTGAAATTTAATTAAACTAGCATGGGGAACATGAGAGAGAAGGTGTGATTGACATGATGGTGATCATAATGATACACGCCACTCTAAGCTAGGGAAGTGGGACTTTAATTTCATTTTGTTATTACCCATTAGTTTGAGTTCAAACTTCTCTCTCCTCTCTCTTACCCTTTCTTCTCTCTTCGGTTATTACACAGGAAACAATGGCTTCCATGAAAGCAAAATGGAGCTACCAAAGCAAGGGAAGAACAAGCTACAAGACCATCAAGCTAATGATGGCAAGAAAACATACTAAAATAAAAATGAGTTGTGGCTGAGATATTCACCAAATATGGTTAGATTTGGTGAGGTTATCTTGAGCTTTTCATGCTCAAAATGGACATTGAAGATTCGGCCAGCAAGGAAGATCTTGGAGGCGTGACTTGTCTTCGATTCTGATCAACCACCACAGGGAGTAGCTAGAGTGGCGAAGTGATGGTTGAAGGCAGAGATTGAAGCAGATGAAGTCATCATCATCATGAAGCATCAAGGGCCAGAAATCCATCTTGGAGAGGAAGCCAAGGATGGAGTGCTCGGATTGATGAAGAATGATGACCAAGGAAGGACTAGAGGTATTTGCATGTTGGTTTTTGCATGAGTTACCTCTTCTCTCTCTGTGGCCGAACCGGTTTTGTTTTGAAGGAAAGGAAGCTAAGCTCGGGTGTGTGTTTTCAAACTGTGAAGGCTTCACTTCTAGTTTGTGTTTCAACTGTGAAAGCTTCACTTCTCTATAAAAGGGGTGAACAGTCATGGTTTGATTCAAGGAGTAAGATTTGAGAGTGCAAGGCACAGAGTTCTCAGAGCTACCTAAGCTAGCAGTTCTTCTTCTCCTTCAATGTTTTCTGTTTTGTATTTTTCTGTTTAATTTTGTCATGTCTTGAGTCTCATGGAAAAAGGCAAACAGTGAGGTTTGTATGAAAAAGCCTAGAGCGGAAAAAGGCAGAGAGTGCAAAATTAAAAGAAAAAGCCATAGATGTCTTAGAGTTCCTTTGTACATCTGTGTTGTGTTTCATGATTCTGTGGGAATCCCCTTGTAAGTTGGGTTAGCACTTTACAACTTGTAATCTGGATGATTATAGTGAAATTCCATCATTGTTGTGATGGAGACTGGATGTAGGCTGCACTGCACTTAGCAGCTGAACCAGGATATATCTGGGTGTAATCTTCTCTCTTTCTTCCTACTTCAATTCTGTTTTTACTGTTCAGATGAAGAATAAAAAATGTCTCGTATCAAGTGACGAGACAAAATGAAAATGTCTCGTGGCTAGGGACGAGATAAAACAGAAAAGTCTCTTCTAAGTCCAGCAAGTGTTAGCAAGCAAAAAGGGGCTAAGATTCAACCCCCCCTTCTCTTAGCCACTGAAACCATCAAACCACAACCTCCAACAATTGATAATATTTCCAACACATATTAGCCTAGCATCTTATGTAATATCAGTACTAGGTGCTAATACTGCATATCCAAAACAAAGTTCAAATACTTTGCCGTATCCTCATTCCTTATTCACAAATTAATCCTTAAAAAACTATTCATTACCATTATTAACATATTACCATAACAAGACAGCTATTAGCACTAAGACATCAACCAAATGCCACAACTTTCTCAGATCTCAATAGTAACCACCACTTAAAAAAATGACAACGCTCCCCTATCCAACAAAGTGCTACACATTCTTGTAAATACAGTTAGTTAAAATAATCCAAAGACATTGCAAAAACCAAAAAACACTGAAAATGTTTACCTTGCCACGCATCTTATGACAGGAGATTGGTTTGAAGAAGAGGTGTGCCTGATCCGGATCGAGAGTTCGGAACTTGCTATCTCGAATGTTCTGGAAGAAATATCCCTTACTGACGTATTTCCCAGTGAGCTTCCTAGGTGTTTGATAAAATGGCTTAGGATCTCCATCAGGATATATACAAACCTTGAACTTCATCATCTCCGTGTATTTCAGCTTGAAGACCCGGGGTGAGTGGTATATATCAGACAACTCTTCACCTCCTTCTTCTTCATCGTTGCGTTCCTTCACTTCAGGATCCACTAGCTTCATTACAGAGATCTTCGAGACCAAAAAATTAAAAAAAATTTTATCAATTTTTTCTGATGAAAAAAAGAAAGAAAAAAATTGTAGAAATTAAAAGGAAGAAGAAAAAATCGAGCATTCAGCAACCAGAGCAAAATTAAAAGTAGGGCCACTAACTTTCGATGGAGACACGGTGGCAACCGGCGACACGACAACGAGAGCAGAGACGACGGCAAGCGGTGACCCAATGGCGAGCTGCTCCAAGCCACAGATAGAGAAGCCAGCGAGGATGGGGACGACGTGCCGAGCTACGTGGGTTCTGGATAGAGGGAAGAGGAAGAAGCGGAAGCGCTGAGCCTGGGGACGCCGGCGGCAAAGAACCTAGGGTTAGGGTTTTGCCGTTTTGGTGTGCTTCAGAGGAGAGGGGGAGGGGGCACGAATGATATTAGGGAAATTGGAGAATATGAAGAACATATTAATTTTTTATTTTTTTGATATGTTTTGCTTTGCTTCAAAGGGGGCACGAATAATTAGGAGAATTAGAGAAGACGAAAAACGATTGATTTTTGTTTTTTTTATATGTTTTTGTTTTGTTGTTTAAATTAATTGAAACTATAAAATTAGGATTAATTGAATTCTAAAATTTGATTAATTTAAAAGGGTATTTTTGTCTAATCAAATAAAGTAAGAACGTTTAAGACTTTTATAAAATTAAATAAAAAATATATTTTTATTTTTATTTAATTAAAGGGGTATATTAGTAAAAGTGGTGATATAATATATATTTAAAAAAGAAAAAATTAAATGCTGATGTGAAAAATAAATTTCACGACTTGTTACTATTTGTCCATATTTTTAACGTATCGGTACGTATGAATTTATTATTATACCGTAGCAAACACCTAAAAAGAAAAGCACGCTGCATCTCAAACTGCACAAGTTATCTTGTGTCAACTTCAATGAAACTATGGACACCATTCTCTGAAGCATCTGGAAGACCTGCAAAACTGGTCTCTGTGGCGCCGATAAGTCAAAATTGCAGCCCCTCCTTTACCTCTCTTTTCCCTTACAACTCGGACCTGTAATGCAAAAAATTCACAATTTCAACTCCATCATTCTTCAATTTGTTTATTTATATGCATTTTTGTTTTCAAAGGTTTAATCTTTAGCGGCTTTCGTTTTACAAAATTAAAATGAAAGAAAGTGAAGGAATTTCGAAAAGTGTTTGAAGTCCAATCAGCATTGAACAATGATGGACAAAAAGGGTAAATTTTTGGGTCGAAAAAGTTTGCATTTGATGAATAATTTCATAAAAAATAGTAAAAAATATCAAGGGGTTGAAGGTTAAAAATATTGGTGATAAGGTTAATTTTAGAATTTAATGTGTTTTTAAATAGAGTCAATAAAACTTTAATGATTAATATTTTTATCGAACATAATTTATCTTTTATGGATATAAAATTCATTTAGTTTTTGTATGGTCAATTTTCCCAGCATTCAAATCTTTTATGATTAAAAATGACTATTTATTCGATATAATATTATATAATTGAAGTTGTTTGATATTAATAAAGATTTAGCTTTTATTTTTATTGACAAGGTTATTAGATATAAATATAAAGAGGTTATTATAAATTATAAACTATTTATTTAGATTATTATTTTTTAAATTTTAAATATTAACAAGAATTTAGTTTTTGAAATTATTAAAAATTACTATAACTTTATTTAAAATTTGAAAATTTAGATATAATAATATACCATTGAGGTTATTAAATATACGGTAGAGTCTATGGTATAGAATTTTTTTAAGTTCTTCATGTGTAGAACTGACATGGGTAGACTGTTACAAAGACACATGTCTTTCTGAACATCAGGGCTATTTTCAAGCAACAATTTAAAACATTTAGAAAAGGAATTTAGATTTTTTAAATTTTGAATTTTCATTTTAGAGAATAAATTGTGATCTCTCATTCTTGAGTAATTTTTTTCTTATATTTTTTCTTATTCATATTTATGAAATAAATAATAAAAAATTATATTTTATTTTCTAAAATAAAATTCAAAATTTAAAATCTAAATTCGTATTTCCTTTGGTAGCAGATATACATAGATAAAACATTCAAGTGATTAACAGATGCTATGTACAATAATTATATAATTAATAACGGTATTTTTTAATAAATAAAATTTAGAAAGTAAAAACATTATTTGTTTTAGTTTTGGAAAATATTATATTTTTTCCGAAAAAAAATAGTAAATATATTCATGTAAAGGACGTTCTATAACGAGAACGGCGTTTGGTTTCTCCCAACCCAGTGTGCTTGATAACGGCAAAATCAAAAGTGGTGATTTGAGAGATGTCCTCAATTGCAATAATTTGGGGTAAATCTTTTTTTTTTTTTGGTGCATGTATTTTATTGTTCTTCTAGATGGCGATAGGAGAGAAGGAAGGCTCGCCGAGAGTCAACCACCACGATTGATTTAAGCTGGGGTTTGGCAGAGAATACGAAGGTTGAGCACCGCGACCTGTCAGCACTGAAGGTGGTTACGAAGATGGATGCAGCAGTTGTGAGCAAGACAGAGGTGAAGATGACAGAGACAGCATCCGACTTTAGCATGCTGTCCGGCGTCAGCGATAATAGTAATTCCGATGAAGATAAGGGGGCAATGGAGTAGGCAGCCATAGTGAGCTACTGGGGTTATTGGCTCCCCTCTCTACTCTCTTCCTATTTTATGGGTGTTGGTAACAATAGTGCAAGGTGATAGTAGTCGTGTGGTGGTGGTGGCCGACTACTCTCTACAAAATGTTTGGCAACTTTTTGTGTGACGTTTTTAAATGAGGCCAATGGTTGAGACGATGCACGAATGTTTAGTATTAAAATTTTATTTTCTCTGGTTCTTAAATTTTAACTCATTGATGTTGTGTTGTTAAAACATGAATGAATTCATTAAAATATGTGTTAGATATTTAAACGTTAAATCTATTTATCCTCTGCTTGAAGTTTTTTAATCTTTTCATTTTAAAAAGGTTAATATTATTTTTTTTTCTTTTGAAAAGAATATGTACATCAACGTAATTTCTTACGGTAATGATCTCAAAGTATAATTAACTTACTATAATGAGTTTTAAAAAATCTGTAAAAATGATCATTATTTGCACACTCTATTATTATCTGACAAAAATTATAGCTTTCAGATAGACACATGTCTTTATAAAGAGAGATTTACATCAATTCTACATATGGGGAACTTTAACAAATTTTACACTATAGAATTCACTTATACACATTATACACATTGTTTGGATGGGAAGAATATGAGTGAAAAGAAAATATAAAAAAAAATAGATGAAAAATAAAATTTGTTGTTATTTAGTTTAGAAAAAAAATAGAAAAAAAAAGTAATGTGGGACCATATAACTCTTTTTTCTTCATTTATAAGATGAAAATAGATAAAAAAAAATATACCAACAATGTTAAATTGACAGTTCTGTCCTTTATTTATTAGACATAGTAAAATTTTTAAATTTATTTTTTTTAAATTTCAAAACATAACTCTCTTGTTATTTAATTTTAAAAAAATATTTTTGTTAATAAAAATAATATATTAACATTTTGAAAACTAATTTAGATGATTATTTTTTTTTAAAAAATGACTTAAATATATTAATAAATTATAATTTATATATAATATAAATAAGGATATTAATGTAATTTTATTTTATTATAATTTTCTCTCCTCTTTTTTTTCATTCATCCAAACAAAAAAAAATATTTTTTTTTATTTATTTTTTCTTCATTCAAACAATAAACAAATAAACTTATTTTCTTTTCTCTCATTTTTTTTCTTCTAATTTTCTTTTCTTTGATTTTCCATGTGTTAGGAAAATATTTAATAGATGAAAGAAAGAAAATGCAAATTTCAATATATGAGATAGATGATGATTGGACCAATCCTCTATGATACTATGAAATTGTACAGCGAAGGAAAATCTGTTGAATTTCTTGGGATAATATAATTCATATAGCTATAATTTTATTGAATTGTGAAATTCAGTAACAAAAAGATAACATGTTGACCACCATATTGTTTATTTAGGTTCTACCCATTGGTGAAGGGCGAACAAGGTTCAGACACAAGAACTAGCTGAAGCATGGAGTATATATTCAAATATATAATTGGCTGTTCCACAGATCAATAACCGCAGTAGTTTGAATCATTATTATCACGGTGGCAGCACTTGTAATTGACGGATGTAACCTCCATTACACGGCCACAAGTGGGATTTGGGCACGTTATAGTTGCAATGACGCTTGAGCCATAGTTACTACTATCAACATTGACAATTGAGCAAGGTTGACGATCAGCTATTTCCTTCACCTTAACATCATAGTATTCCTTGAATGCAATGTCAAACCCTTCTTTCTCAAACACCTTGTCCTTCCAGCTCTGAAACTCGGCCAGAGTTCGATACATGGCTTCGCCGTGGCCGAGAAGCTTGATGTTCTGCCCTTTGGTAAGAATGGCCCAGCCCTCTGGATCTCTTTTGAGGCAGAACAAGCTCTTCGCGATCCCTTGGATCTCACAATCAACCGCCTCTTGGTGCTTCTTGTTCTGCCTCATTCTTTCTATTCCAATCCAGAAGCTTGGAACACTGCTTCCCAGTTCATACTTGTCTATTATCACGTCTGCACGCTTCACACTCTCGTGTCTCTTCACTTTCTCCACTTCAAGTGTGAAGTCTTGGATCCACTTCTTGTTGCTGCCACCAAAGATGAATAAGTATCTGTCCCCTTGCACCTGCATTAATGAAAAAGTACAAGTATACAATGAAAATCCTAAACAATATATGCATATGTGAACAAGAATAAAATGTTCAATTCATTAGGTGTGTGAATGGTTATTCTAGTATTAAGATTTAAGTGAGTAATTTAAAAAATGTAGTGTGTTTTTATTTTATTGGGCCAATTTTAAAACTTATGTTCATATTATTTACAAAAATTATTGTCTACTTAACAAAATACGTACAATCATAATGTTCTAGTATTGAGAGATAATGTGTCATGCATAAAATTGAGATCTAAACGGACACATAAAAATTGAAAAATGTTTGATAACTAAAAAATATTAGTAAAAATTATCAAAATTTATTATTTTTTATTTTATTTAATGCATCTTATAATAAATAAATAATAAATAAAATAAATTTTATTATAAGAGAAGTGATTTATTTAATTTTTTTATAAACACTTTAAACAACTTGTTAAAAAATCACAAATTAATTTTAAAAATCATATCAAATATTAATACGGTAAATTTTTATGGTTATACTGCAATGAAGACTTTATAATTGTCTTTATGTAAAAATATTTCTTTTTGATTTTTGGATGATGGATTGTATGGTTAGATTTTGATATTTATAAAAGTGTTGTCTTTGTTTAAAGTGTAGCTAAATAAATAAATCACACTTTTAAACAAAATATTTTTATGAAAAAATATTTTTGTCATCTTTATTTGAGTAGTTGTCAATTTTTATAAGTTAAAAATAAAAAAAATCACTTGTACACCTATCCAAATTGGTCCTTATATTAGTTATTACTTTTTGTAAAATATATAATTTTTCTATTTAAATACTTTTAAAATTTTTATTGGTCATAGAAAATAAAAAAATTTTGATGGAGAGAGAAGTTCATTTTTATGATAGAGTTCGACTACGTTATTTTAATTTATTTATATAATTTACTCCATCTAATGAGAATAAAGTCTTTGTTGTTGATGATGGTTGTTGTTGTTGTCCATTGTTGTCGTCTTCAAAATGAGAAATTTAGTTTGGATAATTTTTACTTCGTCAATTGAATAAAAATTTTGATTATTTTGCATAATAAATTGAACTAGTTTGTATATTTATAACAATTTAATTTTAATACACTAATTAAATATATAATTATCTAATTAAATTTATGTATTTAAATAATTTTTTATTATTTGATGATATCATAAATAATTGGTCATTTGTGTAAAACTCTTTTTTCTATTGATGTCATATGAAATTAAATTAATTTTATAAAGTTTAAAAGTTTATTTAACTACTAAAAAAAGTGAAATATAACTGATTTAAGAGGCAAAATGAGAAGGTACCTGCAGTCCGGGAGCAACTTTTCTTATGATGTCCCAAAGCCACTTCCATTTGAGAATAAGATCAGCAGCATCAGTTTTCCTGAAAGGGAATGCGTCGATCCCCCATTGAAAGATCAAACCCATTGCATCTTCATTTGCTTTGTAACCTTGAGGATTGTACACAGGCAGAATAGGCTTACCCATGTAATTCAACCCTTCAGGCTCACTTATTATCCTGCCACCTGGCAACTCCGAGTAGCACTCCACTGCATACCACTTGATGCTGTTCTTCCATGTCTTGAACTGTTCCCTTTTGGCTTCGTCCCACTCCACAATTGGGATCCACAGAATCTTGAAATCTTCTTTCTTAAACCCTTTCCATTCCTTTGGACTTTCCTGCAGCCTATCGTGGAGACAATTCAACAGCATGATCTCGTCTCCTATGCTGTACAGGCTCGAAATGAAGAGTAACACATGTTTCTCCTTGAACACTTCAAGACCCTGTATATATTTAATTATATTGAGGAGTTCTTTGTTAAAATTGTTGGCAAAACTAATAATTAAATTAACCTGTTTGATTTGGATGCTGCCTTGATATATTTGGGGAACTTGAGCTCCATTATTTGGGAGGATCAAAGCCTTCAAAAGATCTACTATATCTTTAGGCTTCTCAAAGATTCTTCTACGGCTCAAGTAATCGTCTATGTACCCTGCACGGATAGATCAGAACCCAACATCATCATCATGAGCATTTTCAGATAATTAACAAATAATTAATTCATTAATATATTAACCAATTTCGAGCTTGCAAATTTCCAAATGATCCGCCAACTTCTTTACAACAGCCGCAAGCCTCTCTCTGAATTCCGATAAGCTATATTCTCTGAAGTAAACAATACAATGTTAGTTAGTTCTAATTTTGCTTCAAGTTTTCATAAAATGCTTAAACATTTACAGCCTTCGGAAAGTGTATTAAAATGAAGTTAGTAATTACGTGAAGGCGAGGAGGTTGCCTGTGGAAGCAACAATGGAAGCAATAGTCCAGTACACAACAAGAGGGACCTCTTGCAAGGCTTCAGTCAAGGTAGGGACCTCCTCAGGATCATAGCCTTCAGAAGACCAGGTTGCCCACACTTTGATGTGGTGAAAGGCCTTCACTATGAAACTCAGCAGCTCTGTTATCTCACTTGAAACCTTCCTCTCTTGGATTTGATTCAGCTGTCTCAGTGAGCTTCCAACTATGTCTTGTGTTGGAGTCCTAGAAAGCAGAATGAAGTTCCCATACTCCAAAGAAAACGCCGCCAGAGTTATCAACGCCTTTGCGTCCCAAGAATAGCACCTTAGGTGTTGGAGAATCCATAGTGCTGTTTGGTGCACGCATTGGGGTCCATGTTTTGTGCCTATCATCTTGGTAACATCATCCAACTTTTAGTTAGTAACTGCCATTTTTATTATTCTAAAGATTAATCATGCTATTTGTATACAAAAAGTGGTACTAAATCAATTATCGATATAAAATATATGTTAAAATATAAAATAAAAATAAATTAAACAGATATATTTATATACAAATATATGATGACTTAACTTTCACGTTTATGTACTACTTTGGTTTTGTGATTAAATTTCAAAAGCAATCTGGAGACAATATAATAAAGATGTCTCCAAACATAGTAAACATTTTGCTACATCAATATTTTTTGTTAATGAAAACATGATTATTTGACAGTTGGATTCTTTAATTTTGTCTTCTTATTCTTTTATAATCTCATTTATCAACATTAAAATATTGCAAGTACTGTTCTAATACTTTACTATGCTTTTACTAAAAGTTATTCCATGACTTTGCATTTGTTAAGGTAGTACTTAATTATATTAATATATATAAGCATATACTATTGTTCATCAATTATGTTTGAATTTAATTTGCATGCAACAATACATAATCATTGAGGTGGATGTCATGCAATTGCAAAATATATACACGCACAAAAGAAGTTACCTGACAAGAAACCAGCTTCAGGGTAGGAAATTCTGGTTTGAAACTGACCGTGGATATTGTTGAATAACTACCCTGTATGTAGAACAATTATAAACAAGTCATAATTTTTGAAGTTTCGTTGTTTTCTCAGCATGATCCATCACTTTGCACATAACATTTCGTATTTATAAGACACAGAGGTGGATGGGGTATATAGTGTTTATCTTAAATTAGCAACCAATTAAGACATTTAGTCAATAATAGCCGATGCTAATGCAATAAAAATATTCCACTAAAAAAAAATAATAATGCAATAACAATAATACAGATTAATAAGCAATTGATGTTAAAAAATCTAAAGATACTCAGAAATCACTTTCCTTCTTTATTATTCGACCTGAAATGACAAAGTACTTAGAAATTTGACCATATTAATTATTATTATAAAAGATTCTCAAGGTGGATGGTAGAATATTATTGAATGTGAGTTGATGAATGACCTGAAGTATAAGATTGGACACAAGACCAAAGAGGATACTGGTATTGCAGATTTCATCATCATTGACGTGGGTGAGGTAAACTCTGTCCAGGATCTGAGAGTCAGTGAGATCAAAAGGGTTGGGAAGATGAATTTTCTGTTGGCCTCCCATGTTAGTAGTAGCACTCTGTTGTTGGATAGAAGTAATAGCAGTACTGCCACCTTGGGATGATGAGATCAAAGTAGTGGTGCCACTTGAATCTGCGTTGGACATTGCCATGATATAGGATACAGAATTTAAGTATCTTCTAATAAGGTTTGTGTTTGAATTTTGAAAGAATACGTAGCTTTGTCTTGTGATTTCTAGATTGTTATGTTCAACCTATTTATAGGCTTTTGCCACTGCCTGAGAGAGTTTGAAGTAGTTGCCATGCCATGAATAATGATAGTAATCTATTTATATATATAAAAAGAAAATAGTTAAGTGATATTCAAAAATATCATATATACACTAAATTCAGTCATTATATATTTATGTCTAAAGTATATAATATATGTATTATTTAATTATTTTTTAATATATATTTTATATTTTAACATGTATTTTATATTAATTACTAATTTTAATGATTGATTTTGGTTTACACATAATTGAATAATATTATTTAACCAATTATTTATTTTAAATAATTTTGTCAAACAAACTGAATCTTTAATAAATATTAAATTAGTCTATAATATATTTCATAGTTAGAATTAACAACAATTTTTCACACTTAGAAATGCTAATCTGATACTATACTACTTATTTATTTTCTATCTAGTTTGACAATATTGCAAATGATATATGTTAGGTGGATTCTAGGGTGTAGAAAGGAAATTGTTTCTACATGTGTAGAAGGATAGGTGTCAATGTATTAGTAGTTTATGTTGATGGCTTTTGGATGGGGAAGAATTAATTAGAGTACACAAGTATTGATTCATTGGACCCACAAAAAAAAAAGAGTGTGTGACATTATATATGTGTCATAAAGACAACTTATTAGGTTTTTTATTTTAATAAATTGAATAAATATTTTATTTATTAAAATAAATAATTTAAAAAATTATTACCATGTAGACGAGATATATGTATTTATAAATATAAAAATATATTTTATAAAAATAATAAAAATATTAATAATTTAAACTAGACCAAACTCTTAAAAATAGAACATTCAATTAATATGGAAGGTGGACGATCTTAACCGTACTACGTCCATCCACCGGCGTTTTTTATTAGAATTTACACTAAATCAATTCAAATAATAATAAGGCGGGATTCGAATCCCCAACACTTGCTTAAGCAAATTAGTGAGCTAACTACTAGACCAAGTTCATTAATTAGTTAGTTAAAACCGCCTATTTCTTCTATTATTTTGAAACTGCTCATCTTTTCTATTATTTGAAACTGCTTATCTTTCTTATTATTTGAAAAATGTTCTATTTTTAAGAGTTTGATTTAATTTAAATTATTAATATTTTTTATTATTTTCAAAAATTATATTTTTATATTTACAAATACATATATCTCATTTACAGTAAGGAGATATATGAAAATTGAAAAAATACACATATCTCAATACGGATAAAATTATCTCGTTTACAGTATAAACAAGATAAGAGATGCTTATGTATTTTCCTAATAATTTTTAAAATTATTTATTTCAGAAAATAAAATATTTATTTAATTTATTAAAATAAAAAATTCCCACATATTATTTGATTTATTGTTAATAAATATGTGTATCACTAATCAAATTAGAATTAAGTCCATTAGATGAAAAAAAATTTGAAAAAAAAATATTTTTTTAATATTAACCAAAATATTTTTCATAGAATTTAAAAAAGAAAAAGATTTGGAGACTAACTTACTTTCACTCTTAAAATTATTACTATTAAAAATGAAAAAATATATAATTTAAGTAATAGGTAATTACTATTCATTTACTGTGGTTAACAAATTTAATTTGTTTTTATAATTATATGTCCTAAATATATTACTAATTATTTTTATATTTTTAATATTTTACATGTTTTAATATATAAATTAAATTGATAATTTACTATTATTAAAGGTATCCCATTTTTTAGACAAAAATATTTAACTTTGAACAAAAGACTAAATTAGAACGATATAAAATGTTTTAGACAAAAATAAAATATTAATAATTTAATTTATATAAAATGTTTTAGACAAAAATAAAATATTAATATAATTTTTGAAAATAATAAAAAATATTAATAATTTAAATTAAATCAAACTCTTAAAAATATAATATTTCAAATAATAAGAAAGATGAGCAGTTTCAAAATAATAGAAGAAATAGGTGGTTTTAACTAATTAATTAATGAACTTGGTCTAGTGATTAGCTCACTAATTTGCTTAAGCAAGTGTTGGGGATTCGAATCCCCCCTTATTATTATTTGAATTGATTTAGTGTAAATTCTAATAAAAAACCCCGGTGGATGGACGTAGTACGGTTAAGATCGTCCACCTTCCATATTAATTGAAATGTTCTATTTATAAGAGTTTGGTCTAATTTAAATTATTAATATTTTTATTATTTTTAAAAATTATATTTCTACATTGACAAATACACATCTCGTTTACATTGTAAACGAGATAATTATGAGTGTATCGTGTAAACTAGATAAATGTATTTTTTCAAATTTCACATATCTGATCTGCAGTGTAAACATATGTTATAATTTGTGAAAAGTACGACAATTATATATGAAATTTAAATTATATGATACTTTAATGAAATACCATATTAATCTTTTATAAACATAACAAATTTGAGCAATACTAGGGACCAGCAATTTTTGTGATTGTTAGCCATCAACTAGCCATCAATAATGATTTAATGGTGTGAGATTGGTGTGAGATTTCATCCAATGGCTCACCTTCCTCTGCTGGTTACATGCTGGCCAAAATTCAATAAAACTGCTGGCCCCTAGATTTTTCCTTTAAAAAATAGTAAAATATCCTTCAATCTTATATAAGACGTTCTCTAACTTATCAATAGTGGAGGGGGGCAAAAAAAACAAAAAAAAAAAGATGGGAAGAAAGATTATAAGAGACATAAAGAATATATAGAATAATATAACCGTTTAAATAAAAGAGGGTGAGACATAATTAAAGTAGCTTCCAATGTATCATCAAAATATAAACAAATAGAAAGAAGCTTCAAATGTGATAGCTAGTGATCCCTTGCATGGTGTGAAACATGCTGCTCCGAAATTTTGTTCCCCATATAACCCTACAAGTTCATAACTACTCAGCGCAGAAAAATAAGGGCATAGTTGCCATTTTAGCGGAATTTTACATTTTACACTAGCTAATATTGATCCTTATTTTCTTAGACTTTTACTGTGTATGTCCCACGAATAATATTGCCATGGCCGAGCTTTTGCTTTTTAGAAGATATGTCATGGGCAAAAAGAGGAGAATAGACTATTGTATATCTTTCCCTTTATTTTGGTCTATGGTATATCTACTATCAAATGTTCAAGGCAATGATGTCACACACAGGATATTATTAAAAAGAAAAAAAAAAGTAACATCCCACAGGTATTTTATTCCCTATTTTTATATGATTTTTACATGGGTAACTATTCTCGATTACAAAATCGGTACGAGTGAAAAAATGGTATAGTGAAGATGTGGGGCTGATTTTTTTTGGAGTAAATCCCCGTTGTGATTCCGAGATTGACACTGTGTACTAAAATCGTCCCTGAGATTTTAATTGTACCAATTACGTTTTTGAGATTGGAAAAATTGTACCATAGTAGTTTCTGACCCGTTTTCCGTTAACGACGTGCTGACATAGACCTTTGGTGACACATGTCACCTCATGGTTTGGCTACGTGTAACGGTATGATGACATGTCGGTCAACGACACGTGACATGCTGACGTGGATGAGTATGCCACATGTCACAATGCTATTTTGCCACGTGTCAGATTATGCCACGTGTTGCAATGCTATTTGTCCACGTGTCATCCACTATGTCATCGTTACATGTGTACCAAATTGGTCCCTTACTTTGCATCAAATGACTAATTTTAGTCCTTGAAATTGAATGTCGTGCACCAAATTAGTCCTTTCATCAGTTTTCTCTCATTTTTATTTTATAAATTTAAAATTCTCAATCTTTTTTTATATACTAATTTTTATTATACATATTTTATAATAAATTTTTTAATTAATAATATTAACTTGTATCATTAGAGTACATGTTAACTAAAACCAAAACTTTATTATTGTTTCTCGTGTTTATTTGTATCTGTTTTAATACCGTTCAAGTCATGGTTACAATAAGCATTTATATTGATTAATAGTGTAATATATGAAAAAGCCGCCTAACTAAGTTATAAATAAAATGAATTATTATAATCAACAGTATAAATCTATCTTATTAAATTAGTAAGAAGTTAATTATATGGGAAATCGGACATTCTTAAAATGGATGGAAATAATGAATTTATATTAGTTAATAAATGCCTTATCAAGTATTTTTAAAATATTTATTAAAGTGTTCAATATTAAAAAAATTGTATTAAGAAATATTATTATACTCTTAACTTACACTCTTTATTAAATCAATATCAATATGTCACATAATTTTTTTAATAAAATATTGTAGAAAAAAATTGTATAATTAAAACTAATATTTTAAAATATTTTATAAAAACACTAGTAATTAAAGAACTTGTGAAAAGATAAAATTAAAATTAGTGTATTCGAAGAATATATAATAAGAATTTTAAATTTATAAAAAAGAATGAGAAAAAACTGATGAAGGGACTAATTTTGTGCACGACATTCAATTTTAGGGCCTAAAATGAGCCATTTGATGCAAAGTAAGAGACCAATTTGGTGCATATGTAACGATGACATAGTGGATGACATGTGAACAAATAGCATTGTGACACGTGGCATAATCTGACACGTGGCAAAATAAAATTGTGACACGTGGCATACCCATCCACGTCAGCATGCCAAGTGTCATTGGCCAACACGTCATCATGTTGTTACACGTGGCCAAACCATGAGGTGACACGTGTCACCAAGGGTCCACGTCATCAAGTCACGTCAATGCGTCGTCAACGAAAAACGTGTCAGGACTAGTATGGTATTTTTCGAATCTCAGGGACGTAATTGGTGCAATTGAAATCTCAGGGATGATTTTGGTGCATGGCGTCAATCTCGGGGACCACTATAGAGATTTACTCGATTTTTTTGCATATGAAAATAATGATGGTGTAACGCAATGAAACAGTGTACATTAAAATTTTTTACTGTTATAGTATCAGGCCAAATCGCAAGCTACGTTTTATCTTTTTATTTTGTTTTTATTTTTTTGTGTATAAAAATAATCAAACGCAGCCTGCATTTTACTTAGTGTCGGTTTTTTCATTTTTTTTTGTTTTGTTATTAGCCCAAACACAAGCTGAGTTTATGGGCTATTTTTTTTCGTTATAGAAAATGTTAACGTGTAATACCATGAAATGGAAGGAATACAAAATTTACACGGCTAAGGGTCAGATATAAAACGCAAGGTGCGTTATGTACTTGTTTATTTTTATTTAATTTTGAAATACCTTAAACGTAGGTTACGTTTTAGCATTTTTATTTTTTTTAATTTCATTTTAGGCTTAAACGCTGGTTGCATTTTTTTAAGCTAGAAAATTCAAAATTTTTTTGAAGCTCACAAAACGCAGCTTGCGTTTTGTTAGTGTTAGGAACTTTTTCTTAGAAGCCCCAAAACGTAGGTTGTGTACCTGCGTTTTATATACAAAATAATATTTAAATCCACAGGTTTGCCTATAAATACGAAGTCTAGTTTTATTCATCTTCATCTTCACTTCTCCTCTTACTCTTTCTTGTATAAAGTCCTTAGTGGTGTGCTTTTTTGGCAGATAACTGTGTCAAAAAAATAGAGTTAGTTGAGGCTGAAGTTATGGAAGGTGTTGCAAATTTGCGAGTATATTATAACGGTGAGGTTATACCAAACACACATGAAGGAGTGACTTTTGTTTGTGAATGTCCGTTGTCATTTGCTATTCCATGTACCATGAGTTTTGTCGAGTTGCAAAATGGTCTTTGTAATAACATTCAAAGCCACATTTTGAAAAGGGTGAGCAATCTTTTATACAGAAATCTTGTGCAACTATTTGGTGGGCTAATACAGTTTCAAATAATGTCCATCACTGACGATGCCAGTATGCAGCAGATGTTGTATATTTATCAACAAACCCGATCTCACGTGCCGATGATAGAGTTGTACGTTGAGTTTGAACAACAGTCGGGGATGGTACGGTTGGCGACGAGGTCAATGTTGATGAGCTCGGGGATATAGATTGGGAAGAAGATAATAATGACAGCGAAGAGAAATTTGAAGCTAACTACGAAGTCGATGACGAAAACGATAATGGAGACTTGGCAGGCAATCCGGCGGTGCAAAATAAAGCAAATGCGATTGTAAGCCAACACCCGTTTGGTTTCCGTCTTTTATGCGGACTCTATATCTCGAAGCCATGCATGCCCCGGAATTTCCTGAGTATGTGAATACAGGTATGTTATGATTATTAACTCAAGTTTCCTATAGTGCTTATTTTATTTGCCTTGTCTGACTGATGGTGGTGCGCATGTCGTAGGTGAAGGCAACGTTGCGGCGGAAGATGGTGAGTTTAGTATCGGAATGGAATTTGGTTCGAGAGAGTCGGTGATATCTGCAATCAAAAGCTACACCATCTCTAGAGGAGTTGATTAAACTGTGTATGAGTCTAAGCCGCAAACATTATATGCGAAATGCAAGGGGTATGGTGCAAGGTGCGACTGGCTTATTCGAGCTAGCTTGATTCGAAAAAAAGCTTGTTAGGAAATCAGGAGATACAATGGCAAGCACACATGCACCATGGGCACAATTTCACAAGATCATGCGAAGTTGGACTCAGATACAATTGCAGATGCCATGAGGCCATTGATCGAAGCAGACCCCTCGATAAAGGTGAAGTCTGTATTGCAGAAGTTCAAGGCATGTTCAACTACACTGTGAGTTACCGCAAGGCTTGGTTGGCAAAGCAGAAAGCTGTCACAAAAGTTTTCGATGATTGGGAAGTTTCTTACTAGACTTTGCCAGTATAGTTGAAAGCAATGACAGTAAAGATGCCAAGGTCTCGTGTTCAAATTAAAACGCTCCCCATTTACCGTGAGAGTGAGGAGGTTCAAGGTGTAAGAGTTCTGCACCGCATTTTTTGGAGCATCTTTCCATGTATTGTAGCATTCAGACATTGCAAGCCACTGGTGCAGGTTGATTGCACGCACTTGTACAAAAAATATAAAGGTGCACTTCTGATAGTGGTTGCACAAGATGGGAATAAAAACATTGTGCCATACCAATTTGCGATTGTCGAGGGCGAGACAACAAATGCATGAGAGTTTTTCCTAACTAATTTGCAGAGATATGAGGTTACCATTGATGGTGTTGGTATTATTTCTGACCGTCATACCGCCTTCGACGCTGCAATAGCTCGTAGTAACGGTGCATGGTCACCACAAAGGGTGCCACACCATTGATGGTGTGGCACATGTATTGCATTAGGCACATTGGGTCCAACTTCTTAAGGAAGTTCAAGGCTCCATATTTGCATAAACTCGTGGTGAACACAGGTATTTCAACTCACTGTTATGGTTCTATTCATAGTAAATTTGTGGCATCTGCTTATGATTAAATGGTTTGTTCAACAGGCTATTCTAGGACGGAGCAGGAGTACAACAAAAACTACCAAAGGCTTAAAAAGTGGGGTGAGGCATATACTCAATGGTGCGATGAGATCGGTGTTGAGAGATGGGTGTTGGCATTTGATGGTGGTCATCGTTGGGGACATATGATGACAAACTTGGCAGAGTGCATAAATTCTATCTTGAAGGGTGCACACAACCAAGGGCAGAGCTACCTATAAAGAAAGGGGGGCAATTGCCCCCTAATTTTAATTTTTTTACATGTAAATTATATGTAAATTTTAGCTTAGCCCCCCTTAAACTTTTTTTAATTTTATTTTATTGTGTAAATATTTTTGGCCCCCCTCTAGTATTTTATCTAGCTCCGCCCCTACTTGACGCAACCTTCCTGTGACTGCCCTTGTCCGATCAACTTTCTACCGGCTGAATGAGTTGTTTACTTGGAAGAGTACCGAGGCTCATGAGCGTCTCCGCACACATATTCAGAATTTGCAATGGAGAGAGTTGAAGAAAGATTCTGATGTGCAGGAAACATTGTGGTCAACCAGTTCGATAGGCGCAACGACATGTTTGAGGTTCGCGAAATACAAGATGGTACCATTTACACTGTTAACCTTGCACAACGACACTACGACTGTGGCCATTTCCAGGTCGAGCGACTTCCATGTCGCCACGTGCTTGCACGTTGTGCCAACCAGCGTCTTGACTGGCAAGTGTACGTGCACGATGTGTACAAGATGTTTGAAATTTGCAAGGTGTACAGAGGCGAGTTTGTTCCAATGTGTGACCCATCTACGTGGGATAGATACAAAGGAGCGAAGGTGATCGCCAACTGGACATTGAGGCGCGTGACAAAAGGAAGACCGAAGTCAACCCACTACTTGAATGAGATGAATTCGTGGGATATGTGTGGTCCTCGCAGGTGCACTACATGTGAACGCAAGGGATATAGCTGCAGCCAATGCCCTCAGCACGCAGGTCCAAGCTCCGCTGGAAGTCATTAGTGGTTAAGCTTTTCAATGTAACTTTGTTATGACCTACTTCACAATTATATGTTACTTTTTTTGTAACCTCTTCATTTACTTTAACCTAGTCAACAATTTATAATAAATAAAATTTTTAACCTCGTTATTTAATTTTTTAAAGAACAAACATTTCGATCCAAACAGAGTTATACGAGAACAAAGCTAAATATGTCATAATAATAATACTGAACAGAATCATCTAAATATAAGATACGACACTGAATACAAATCTGAATATAACACTAAATACAAGATCAACTACAACAGACTACTTCCTCGGCTTCTTCTTTGAATATAAGGATGTGGTGTATTTGTCCTGAGGCACAATCTGTGTCCGTAAGTTATACGGATGACCCTGTGACACACCGGCATCCAGCCCACTACCAATGTCAGGACCACCGAAATCTATCATGCTCGCACCACCAGTGTCATACAAACCTGAACCACTCATCCCAGGAGCACTCGCTCCACCAAGATCATACCAGTGCTGCAAGTTGTATCCCAAATCTCCCTCTTCCTGCTGCGAGTACCCATTCAAATCAAAGAACTGGGAGGTGGTGGTGCGAAAGGACAGGGCAGATCTACATGACCCGTTGACTAATCAAAGTCGAAGTCACTGGCATGACCTGAAGTGGCGCGACGACCACCAGACTGTTGAGATGTAGCAGGGCCTTCCTGCAGTGGCGTCAGAAATAAATAATCTGTATCTCTCAGGACATCAGAGAAGCTGATGGTGTCAGATCCACCCAACGGACTAAAGTGACCCTCGGCTGGAATTACCAGCTGTGGTATATAGGGCTCAGGTGCTTAAGGTGGCTATGGTTTCGGTATATATGGTGCTTGCTGCTGATATGCCAGCCACTGTTGGGCCGGATTCTGAAATTGCTGGGCATATGCCGGATCCTGAAACTGCTGGACATATGTCGCCATTTGATATTGGGTGTCATATGCCAGGACCTGATAGTGGTGCTCGTATGCCCGATTCTAATTAACAATTAATTACAATTAATAGTAATTAATGATAATAGATAAACCTAAACAATAATAATTAATTATAATTTAAAACGGTAAACATTAATAATAAAAATACTAGTAATTAATTATAATACCTGAAAATGCTGCTCATGAGGTGGGACTTGCTGCTGTGGGCCAGCTGGTTCTTCCTGTTGCTGCTGTGGTTCATCGACGCCAACCTCTTCACCTGCAACTCTATCTGACAGTCGCAGGTAAATCCCATACTACTGTGTGTACCACTCGTAGTATACTGGGAGAGGATGAAAGTCAATAATCTCCTCGCCTAACTGCAATGCGTTATAGCGGTCAAATCTTCACGTGTTAACCCATTGACTGTAAATCTGTCCCCCGTCATGGTTCTGTACTCCTGTCAACCGCTTGCAATGATCACGACCAATGTCAAACGTCGGGCCTAGTGGAAGATGTTGCATCCCAAACTATCGTCGCACTCGGCCTGTTGGGTGCCATTCTGTGTACTCGAATGACACTAGCGGTGATTGGGTGGAGAAGAATTCCACACAATTGAGCTCGGTGGAGTTCAGAGGCGGGAAGAGCTCCACCCACAACATGAAGGAGAGATAGAGAAAATCCAGATCGGGGATACCCCGGTCCAAACAACCAATATCGGCATACTCCTAAAAGGAGAAATAAAAGAATCACTCATACAAATTCTACAAGACAACTCCGACCTCTTTGCATGGAAAGCCGCAAACATGCTAGGCATAGATCCTAAACTAATGTGTCATAAGCTAGCAGTCTATCCAGGATCTCGGCCGGTACAACAAAGGCGTAAAAAATTAGGACCAGAACGCTCTCAAGCCGTGGAAGAATAGGTGCGAGCTCTACTGGAGGCAGGTTTCATAAGAGAAGTCAAATACCCACTATGGCTTGCTAATGTCGTATTGGTAAAAAAGTCAAACGGGAAGTGGAGAATGTGTACTGACTACACCGATCTCAACAAAGCCTGCCCGAAAGATCCTTATCCGCTCCTAAACATAGACGCTCTGGTAGATGCCTCCTCCGGATACAAATACCTCTCCTTCATGGATGCATACTCGGGATACAACCAAATTCCAATGCACCCATCCGACCAAGAAAAAACCTCATTCTTAACCCCAAAGGCAAATTACTGCTACATCGTCATGCCTTTCGGTCTTAAGAATGTGGAAGCCACTTACCAAAGATTAATAAACAAAGTCTTTTCGGATCACATTGGAAAAATCATGGAGGTCTACGTAGACGACATGTTAGTAAAAATGCAAAACGAAGATATGTTATTATCTGACCTAGCACAAGTATTCGACACCTTAAGACGATACGGCATGCGACTAAATCCCACAAAATGTACCTTCGCAGTAGAAGTTGGAAAATTCTTGGGTTTTATGATCACGCAGAGAGGAATCGAGGCAAGCTCGGACAAGTGCAAAGCCGTACTCGACATGAAAAGTCCGACTTGTGTCAAAGAGGTACAACAACTCAATGGGAGGTTGGCAGCCTTGTCCAGATTCCTGGCCGTGTCAGCAATAAGATCTCTCCCCTTCTACGCTACTCTAAGGAAGGGAAAGGAATTTGAATGGACAGCAGAAAGCGAGCAGGCCTTCCAGGACTTCAAAAAATTCCTGGGACGGCCACCTATACTAAGTCGGCCACAGGAAGGAGAACCACTCATATTGTACTTCACGGTGGGAAACCGGGCAATAACCTCAGCACTAGTCCGAGAAGACAACTACGGGCAACAGCCCATATACTTTATCAGCAAAGCATTACAAGGATCCGAGCTAAATTGCCAGAAAAAAGAAAAATTAGCTTACGCTCTTATAATAACGTCTCGACGACTTCGCCCATATTTCCAGTCTCACACCATTAAAGTTCGGACCAACCAGCCCATAAAAGGAATCCTCCAGAAAATAGACTTGGCAGGCAGAATCTTGCAATGGGCAGTCGAGTTGTCCGAATTCGATCTTCAATATGAAGCTCGAACGGCCATCAAATCTCAATATCTGGCCGACTTCATTGTGGAATTTACGGACGCACCGGAGATCTCTGCAGAATGGAATCTATATGTGAATGGCTCCTCAAATAAAACAGGAAGTGGCACAAGCATAATAATCGAAAGCGACCAGGGGACCCAAATCGAACTCTCCCTCAAATTCGGGTTCCCTGCCTCAAACAATCAAGCGAAATATGAAGCACTACTAGCTGGTTTGAAGCTGGCTAAGGAGGTTGGAGCTAAAAAACTTATCATCTTCAGCGACTCACAGGTAGTCACTTCACAAATAATAGGAAGCTACCAAGCTAAAGATCCCACTATGAAAAAGTACCTGGACAAAACTAGGGAACGGCTCGGACAACTTGGAAAGTGTGAGATTCGGCACATACCCCGATAACAGAATGCCCGGGCCGATGCACTCTCAAAACTAGCCAGCACCAAACCAGGGGGCAACAATAGAAACCTTATCCAAGAAACTCTACAGAATCCATCAATCTCTGAAGAAGAAAACTCCTAGCCATAACAAGTCGTGATCAGGGATGGATGACCCCCATAATTAATTACCTCACAACAGAAGCCCTCCTTACAGATGAGAAAGAGACAAAGAGGTTAAAACGGAAAGCACAATACTACACCATCATAAATAATACTTTATACAAAAGAGGGATTTCAACACCATTGCTGAAATGCATGCCAACTTCCAACGCTAAAGATATCCTAGAAGAAGTATACAGTGGCATTTGTGGCAATCACCTCGGAGCACAAGCACTCGCCAAAAAAGTACTTCGGGCAAGATTCTATTGGTCGACGCTACAAAAAGAAGCCACAGAATTTGTAAGGACATGTTTGCCATGTCAAAAGCATGCCAACTTCCCCGCCGCTCCGCCAGAGGAACTCATCAGCGTAACCTCACCTTGGCCATTTGCAAAATGGGGCCTCGATCTCCTTGGACCTTTTCCTCAAGGATTAGGGCAAGTCAAATTTCTCATAGTAGGAATAGACTACTTCACAAAATGGATCAAGGCAGAACCCCTAGCTAATGCCACAGCTCAAAGAAGTCGGAAATTCCTATATAGAAACATCGTCACAAGGTTCGGAGTTCCACACTCCATCACTACAGACAATGGTACCCAGTTCACAGACGCAGGCTTTAGAAAACTAGCGGCCGACCTGACTATAAAACAACAATTCACTTCTGTTGAGCACCCCCAAGCCAATGGACAAGCTGAAGCTACTAACAAAGTTATATTAGCAGGGTTAAAACGGAGGTTACAGGATGCAAAGGGAGCCTGGGCCGAAGAACTCCCACAAGTCCTATGGGCATATCGAACGACTCCACATTCCACGACAAAGGAGTCACCTTTCCGATTAGCTTACGGAATGGAAGCAATGATCCCAGTGGAGGTCGAAGAAGGATCACCCAGAGTAATCCATTTTAGCGAAAAAGCCAATTCCCAACTCCAAAGGGAAGAGCTCGACTTACTTCCGGAAATCCGAGAAAGAGCTCGGATAAGGGAGAGGCGTTGAAATGACGAATGGCCTCCAGATACAACCGAAAAGCAATACAGCGAGCCTTCGCTGAAGACGACCTCATCCTAATCCGAAATGATATAGGAACAACTCGACCTGGAGAAGGAAAGCTGACAGCAAACTGGAAGGGGTCCTTCCGAGTCATAGAAGTACTAGGAAAGGGCTACTACAAGCTTTCCGAACTCGACGGGCGAGAGCTTCCTAGATCATGGCACGCCTGCAACCTAAGAAGGTACTATAGCTAGGGATGACAAAAGATTTTGGACAAGGCACACTCTTTTTCCTGAAAAAGTTTTTTAACGAGGCGCCCTGCCAAGACCTACAAATCACCCGACTTAGGAAATTAACTCCTCATGTATATTTGCATTTTCTTTTAATAAAATTTGTTCAGATTCTCTATAAATGCTCAAGTCGTATTATCCTGAAAACATTCATCGCCCGATTGTAAAGCTACAGATCGACAGAAAGTGAAAACCGAATTCACTGCACGATCACGATAAAAACGAGGGCTAAAAACCCAAATTCTACGAAATCGGCAAAGATGAAAACAGAATAATGCAAGAAGTTATAGGAAGTGATCCATAGAAAGAACCTGACGAGGTCCTAATAAAATGGATTGCTATAAAATAACTTAAAGGCTGGCCGGCACAAAAAGTCGGACCAGCCACAAAAACGCAAGTTATAAGTAAAGCCATGGAAAGAGGTCTGGCCAACCCTATAAAAGAGGATTACTATAACTTCGAAGAGCCCGACAGGACGAAGTCGGACTCCTACAAAAAGTTAAAAAGATAATCCCTGAAAGAGACCTAAAAACAAGGTCCAAAAAAGAGGACTATCAAGTAACTCGACAGGGCCCGACGTGACAAAGTCGACCCAGAAAGAAAAAGTTACAAAAGATAATCTCTTAAAGAGACCTAAAACAAGGTCCAAAAAAGAAAGGACTATCAAGTAACTCGACAGGGTCCGACGTGACAAAGTCGATCCGGAAAGAGAAAGTTACAAAAGATAATCCCTGAAAGAGACCTAAAACAAGGTCCAAAAAAGAGGACTATCAAGTAACTCGACAGGACCCGACGTGACAAAGTTGGCCCGGAAAGAAAAAGTTACAAAAGATAATCCTTGAAAGAGACCTAAAACAAGGTCCAAAAAAGAGGGTTATCAAGTAACTCGACAGGGCCCGACGTGACAAAGTCGGCCCGGAGAGATAAAGCTACAAAAGGTAATCCCTAAAAGAGACATGAACAAGGTCCAAAGAAAGAGGATTACCATGCAAGCTCGACAGGATCCGACATGATAAAGTCAGGCCCAGGACACAGAAAGTACAAACAAAATCCCCAAAAGAGGTCTAAACGAGGTCCAAAAAGGAGGATTACAAACAGAATCCCAGCCTACTAAGGTACCAAGCTGAGTGCAAGCAGACATGATATAAAAGCTACTAAGTTATGATAATAAGCCCCAGAGGCCATCAAAGATCAGCCCCAGGAGCTCAAAAACTACTTTGTTTTTTAGCATAAAGTTTCTAAATGAGCAACCAAAGGAGGTATCAAACGGTCACCAAAACACCAGTTACAAAAATAAAGAGTTCCAAAAGCCTAGAAAACGGGCTATACACAAACATGACAGAGAAATCATAGAGGATCCAAAGGCTTCCCAGTAGCAGCATCTTGGGGAGAAAGAGGGCGAGTCTGAAGGGGAACCGCGTCCACTGTCCTGTCATCCCAGTTCAAAATCTGGACATCTGGATCAGAGGCCGAATAGCCTCAACTGTTGAGGTTGAGGAAGGCGGAGCAACAGAGGCTTTGGCAGAGGTAGCCGGAGGAGGGATGACATCATCATCATCATCGGGGTCGTCAGGGACAATCTTACCTTCCTTCACAATATTGTCCAAACTGAATAGTGCAAGATCAGTCCTTGGGGCGATAACCTGAACCTGCTCCCTCAGGTTCTCATAAGCAGCAGTTACACTGCCTACAAGATGGCCATGGAGCTCGGCATAATCAGCTCGGACAGACTCCAACTCCTCCCTAAGACCCATCAGCTCCTTATAAGTGGTAACATAGCTATCCTTATGTTTTAGTGCCGTATCCTCGGCCAGTTGCGCAGCAGCCGCCAGACAAACAGACTGGGCCTTCTCCCCCTTCAGCTCCTTTTCCAGCTCGGACACCTTCACCTCGAGCTCCTCCTTCAAACCCTTGATTTGGTCAAACTCTGACTTCGCCTCCTCCATAAAAGCCTTGGTAGCATGAATAGAAAGATCTTGAGCAGTTCGGTATAGAGCCGCTCCCATGTGTGCCAGTGTAATGGGTAATATAATCTAAATGACGAAGAATGGATACATCGTCAGTAGGCATGACACCATAGGGAACAATCTGTTGGTCCACAAACCCAACTGCATCAAAGTCGGGAGCACCAAGATTAAAAGGCTCAACAGTCCGAGGTCTTTTTGGAGGAGGAGCGATTGAAGGAGCAGAGGTACCAACTGAAGTTTGAGGTGGATCGACCAAACGAACCCAAGGGGTCGGGATCATTCTCCTCGGCCCAGGAGAACTCGGGACAGACGACTTCGACAAAGTCTGGGAGGACCCTTCCCCGACCACCTTGGCCGGAACGTTCTGGGCCACGGTAGCTTTCCTCGCCTTCTTAAAGGCCTTCAGTGAGTCATTATTCTTCGACATCTCTGAAAAACAAAGAAAAATACATACGACTTATGAATACCCAGAAAAGAAAGCAAGAAAACAAAGACAGGAAAACACAGTCTATAAAATACCCAGTACAGCACGAATCAAGGACGGATCCCCCAGAAATTTCTTGGTCTCAAGATGAGGAGGTTCCCCCCAAATATCCTCCAAAGCAGCAACAAAGGCCTGCTCGACCTCATCTAGCATTTCCCAGGTATACCTAGACACAACTACATTTCTCTGCCACTCTAAAGGAAAACGAGGCTCGTCATTCTCATCCAGGAAGAAAGGGCGAGCTCCTTCAACAGCTCGGATCTTGGAAAAGTAATTCTTAAAATCGTGAAAGGACTCATCATACATGGAGAAGACTTTATGCCCCTGGGCCGACCTAAAAGAAATCCAAGAAGCTTTCTTTTTGGTAGTCCCAGGTTTGGTCAACACAAACAAATACAGAAAAAGAGTCAAAGAGGGCTTAATGCCAAATTCATGACAAACCATCTGAAAAATCTTAAGAAAACCCCAAGAATTCGGGTGAAGCTGAGATGGGGCCACGTTACAAGACCACAACAAGTCGATCTCAAAAGAAGAAAAAGGAAGAGTAATATCCATCTGGCTAAAAAAGAAATCATATGCATAGAAGAAAGGACACTCCCCTTGGGTCAAAGTAGGAAAGCAGACCCGGTCATCAGAATCAGGTGCCACCAACTCATAGTTGCATTCTTGATTCTCACTACTAAATATCCGATGATGTTTTCTAAGCACCGCACAGAACTCCGAATTAGCCAGAGATACACATAGCAGCACAAGGGAGTCCAACCAGTTAGACATTCCCTCGGGAACTTTAGAGGATGCCTCGACAATATTTTTGTGAGAAGACATGGCTAACTAGTCCTACAAGAAGAAAAGAAGATTGGATTACTCAGAAAACACCTCGGACACTAATTGAACAACTCGGGCATAAATGGAGGCAACTCACAAAACTAAAGCATATAGGAATTAGAGAAACCAGGAAAAGCAAGAAAAGGAAACCCCAGAACCCAATCCAAAAGGTTCCAGGGGCATCCTTTGGAGGCAGAAAGAAGATTCAGGGAAGCCTACAAGCCTACATCTTTACACATCTAAAAAAAAAGACAATAAAAGTCATAAAAAAAAGCGCTGACAGAAATTACAACCTCAGTCCACCCAACAGCGAGAACATGGCAAACGGAAAAAACGGATAAAGGCGCAATCTTTTTCAAAAATCAAATAAATCAGACAACAACATGCAAAAGCCTTAGGAAGCTCCAAACTTCCAAGGGAACATCAGAGAAGAAAAATCCAGAAATTGCAGCAACAAAAACACAGAAAAGCGAAAAGGTTCAAATTTTTCCAAAAATACACCCAAACAAAAACCCTACTAAACTAGGAAGTAGAATAATGCAAACAGAAAGAGAAGACGAACCAACCTGAAAAAGGAGAAGCATGCGGAGAGCAAAGACGAAGAGACCGAGAGTTGTCGAAAGCAAGAAGGGCACCCTCGATCGCCAAGCAAACGTCACAGAAGGAAATGAGAAAATCACAGAGAAAACATAAAAGAGAGAAAGAAGATTACGAAGAAGAGAAACCGTTTTTCAAATGTGAAGTAAAGAGACCCAGAGAAAGCGGAGCATTAAAAGCCCATTAATGAGGGTGTTAAACCTTCGCACGTTTCCAAACCTAGAGCGCTAAATGCAAAAAGCGCGCGTTTTTAAAAGAAACAGAAACGCCCCGCATTCAAAAAGGAGCTCTACAAAAGTGACAAAATGCTCGAGTTTGGCTTTACCCGAGCAGGCCCAAAGTCCAAAACTCGAACTCTAGATAAAGACCAAGCTCCAGCAGGGGCACTATTCATACCCTGGGTCGAGCTGTCCGACCCGGGATGTTCGACAGGCAAAGCGACCGACCTCTTCAGGTCAGGACAACCCGACCTCTTTCCAAAGAGCTCAGCCAAGTCACCAGGAAAGCCCAAAAGAAGGGCCCAAATAGAGGAACGCGCCCCAAATCCTAAGGCAGCCCAAGCCTATAGAGAGAAGGGTGGTTCTCTTAAAGATAAGATGACCTCGCTCGAAGATAAAGATAAGACAGGATAACTAACTTATCTTATCTGAGGAAGGTCTCTCTACACCATTATAAATACACTGGAGCACCCAGGTATAACTCATACTCTGATTCTACTCAATACCTGCTTAATACCCTTGCTAACTTAAGCATCGGAGTCCCTTGCAGGTACCCCCACCCTCCGGGGACGAAGGCTCAGCATCATCACCAAGTCCCACGAGTCGGACACAGCGACTCCAACCACCATCATCAGATTGGACTCCGCAGCTCCGATCAGCATAAAAGATCTCGTTCGAGATCGACCTCTAGTTTCAGGTAACCCTCGGAACAGTTACCAAGAGGCCGATTAGGAAAAATTATTCTTCTAAATAAAAATATTGGACATTAATGGTTACAACTTACATCGTCAACTCCCATGTCGTCGAGTCCTCGCCTAAAATGCACAGTACGCCTTTGTATATATCTTTTATGTCGGTGTCAATGACTCCACCTAACAACAAACAGAATAATAATATTAATAAGAATAACAAATTAATAATAATAATAATAATAATAATAATAATAATAATAAAAAACAATACCTACAGGTGCTAAGAGTGGGATACGCTCCCACGCCCAAACAAAAAGCAGTATCAGTGGGCCATCTATCTCTTTACAGTTGTATCGTGAAGCACGACACAACGATATGTATAGGTGTGCCAGACTGGCTGCCCCTCAGCTGTATCCTGAAATCCGGTGGAAATTCTAAAGTAGCGGTAGAAACTTCGAGTTCCATGAAGTGGTCGACTTATCCGGAAACACAATTGTTCCAAGCACGTAGAAAATGTGCGCCCGGATGTACCGCTCAATACACTCCTGAGTGTCACACGGCTTGGTGTCTCTGCACTGCCAGACCCATTAAATATTAACATTCTCCAACACGTGATCTTGCGGACCAGGCTCCCGACCAAAACACGCAATGCAGTTCTCCACCAAAAACAGGTGATTGCTGTCTGATCTACCCGTAACGGCCTCCCCATTAATCGGGAGACCAACAATATAGCTCACATCTTCCAGCGTCACTGTCACTTCACCAACTGGAAGATGAAATGTGCGAGTCTCCGACCTCCACCGTTCTACCAAGGCACTCAGCAGTGCAGAATGACCTCTTATTTCGCCTATTCATGAAATGTGTTGTAACCCAGTTAATGCCGGTAGTGCTGCAGCTACCTCATTAAAAGTATCTGGCGGATCGAATTTTTTGGATAACAAATTCCTAATAGCCTGCAAAAAAAAAATAATTATTTAAATTCTATATAATATCAGTTAATAATTTATTTAAAAATTATGTTATTAGAAAATACATAACAACTTATTATTATTATTATCATTATTATTATTATTATTGTCATTATCTTAAACGGTATTTTATTATTATATTAATAGAATAACATTAATAAATTATTAAAAAATGATTAACATTTATTTAATTAACAGTATTATTTATTTATTTATTATTAGAAAATAATAATAATTTATTATTACTGTCT
>NC_029780.3:95307261-95316987 GCF_000817695.3 Arachis duranensis
ATAAAAATATTAAACCATAATGAGAAATAAATAATAATATAATATTAATAATAATAATATTAATAACCACAATAGTACTAATTACAACACAAATAAATAAAATTCGAATAAATATGTATATATTCATCGTTAAATATTAAAAAAAATTACATACGAATTGAGAATGATCCAAAAAATCAATAATATGTTTTTTCGGTTTGGTAAAATCCCACATCATTTTTTCTTACTGCACCGTATACTTCTTCTTTTCCCACACTTTTTTTTTACTCTTAACCCTCTTCACTCTATCTTCCTCACTTAGGTTCAACTCTTCCTCAGCGTAACTTATTTCATTTTTTTACTTTGCTCCCCTAGCCATCTGCGTTTTGGCTTTTAAATGCGTTTGTGAACACCCACCACGACACGTGTCGTGCATGCAGCTAGGAACACTGCAAAACGCAGCCTTCGCTTGCCTGTGCAGGGCTTACAAACGTGACTTGTATTTTACTTAACCCTATAATGGTCAACACTGCCCCTCTCAGCATGCAGGCCACGTTTCGCAACCTAGTTTCCTTCCTAATCCAATCGCAGTCTGCGTTTTGCAGGAGCTGCAAAATTTTGTTTTTATCGCCTGCAAAGCGTTACCTACGTTTTGCAGGTCACTGAGCAACGCAGATCCACATTGGTGGAAAACTCACCATGCATCCATATTCAAGGTTATCGCCATTATTGTCTCCATAACCAAATTAATTTCTGGCGTTTATGAGATGGGCATTATTTTACTTTTTTTTTGAAATTCAAAAACGCAAGTTGCGTTTTAAATTGTCAGATTTGTTTTTTTGAAAGCTGCAAAAAACAGGTTGTATTTTGTATAGAAAATAATATTTTAATTGAAAATCTTGCCTATATATACAAAATACAATTCATCACGAAGTTCCTCACTTCTACTTTCATTCCTCTTTCTTGCATATATTTCATAGTTGTGAGTTTTTTTGGCAATTAGTTGTGTCAAAAAAGTTGGATTAGGTGAAGTTGAGGTTATGGAAGCAAGATATTGCAAATTTGCGAGTGTATTATAATGGTGAGATTATACCAAACACACAAGAAGGAGCGACTTTTGTTTATAAATGTCCATTTTTATTTGTTATTCCATGCACCATGAGCTTTGTAGAGTTGCATAATGGTCTTTGTGATGACATACAAAGTCACATTTCGAAAAGGGTGAGCAACATTTTATACAAGAATCTTGTACAAGTATTTGGTGGGTTGATACAGTTTCAAATAATGTCAATCACTAACGACACAAGTATACAGCAGATGTTCTGTATTTATCAACAAACCCGATTTCACGTGCCGATGATAGAGTTGTACATTGAGTTCAAATAGCATACGGAGCTGGACGCGGTTGGCGAGGAGGTCAATGTTGATGAGCTCGAGGATATAGATTGGGAATAAGATAACAACAATAGTGAAGAGGAGTTCGAAGAAGTCGATGATGAAAATGATGACGGAGACTTGACAGACAATCTGACGATGCAAAATGAAGCGGATGCGATTGTAAGCCAATACCCCTTTAGTGTTCTGTTTTTTACACGGACTTTGGATCTCGAAGCCATGCATGCCCTGGAATTTTTTGAGTATGCAAATATGAGTATGTTATGGTTATTAATTAAAGTTACCACTACCATTTCTTTTATTTGCCTTGACCAACTAATGGTGGTTAGCATGTCGTAGGTGAAGGCAATGTTATGGCACAAGATGGTGAGTTTAGTGTCAGAATGGAATTTGGTTCTAGAGAGTCTGTTATATTGCAATCAAAAGCTACATTATCTCTAGATGAGTTAACTACATTGTGTATGAATCTGAGCCACAGACATTCTATGCAAAATGCAAGGGTTATGGTGCAGGTGCGATTGGTTCATCCGAGCTAGCTTGATTCGAAAGAAAGGTTGCTGGGAGATCAGGAGATACAATGGCAAACACACATGCACGATGGAGATGATTTCACAAGATCATTCCAAGTTGAACTCAAACATAATTACAGATGCTATTAGGACGTTGGTTGAAGCAGACCTGTCGATAAAGGTGAAGTCTATTATTGCAGAAGTTCAATCTAGGTTGAACTACACTGTAAGTTACAGCAAGGCTTGGTTGGCAAAGCAAAAATTTATCGCAAAAAGTTTTGGTGATTGGAAAGTTTCTTAGCAGACTCTGCCAGTATGGTTGAAAGCAATAACTGCAAGGATGCCAAGATCTCATGTTCAAATAAACACGCTCTCCGTCTACCGTGAGAGTGAGGAGGTCTAAGGTGTAAGAGTTCTCTATCAAGTTTTTTGGAGCTTCTATCCGTGTATTGTAGCATTTAGACACTTCAAGCCATTGGTGCAGGTTGATGGCACACACCTATACAGAAAATATAAAGGTGCACTTTTAGTTGTAGTGGCACAAGATGGGAGCTAAAACATTGTGCCTATTACATTTGCGATAGTCGACGGTAAGATGGCAGATGTGTGAGAGTTTTTCCTAACCAATATACAGAGATATGTTCTTACCAATAATGGCATGGGCATTATTTCTGACCACCATAACTCCATCGATGCAGCAATAGCTCGTAGTAACGGTGCATGGTTACCACCAAGAGCGTAACACATATTCTGCATCAGGCACATCGGGTGCAACTTTCTAAGGAGGTTCAAGGTTCCGTATTTGCATAAACGCGTGGTTAACACAGGTATTTGGATTCGCTGTTATGGTCCTATCATAGTAATTTTATGGCATTTGCTTATGATTACATGGTTTGTTCTACAGGCTATTCTAGGACAAAATAGGAGTAGTACAAAAACTATCAAAGGCTTAAAGAGCGAGGTAAGGCATATACTCAATGGTGCGATGAGATCAGTGTTCAAAGATGGGTGTTGACATTCGACGGGGTCATCGTTGGGGACATATGACGACAAACTTGGAAAAGTGTATAAATTCTATCCTGAAGGGTGCATGCAACTTTCCTATGACTGCCATTATTAGGTCTACTTTCTATCGGCTAAACGAATTGTTTACTCAAAAGGGCACCGATGCTCATGAACGTGTCTCGTCAATCGGTTTGACAGGCGTAATGAGATATTTGAGGTTTACGAAATGTAAGATGGTTCCATTTACATTGTTAACCTTGTACAACAAAACTTCGATTGTGGCCATTTCTAGGTCGAGCGACTCTCATGTCGCCACGTTCTTGAATGTTGCGCTAACTAGCGTCTTGATTGGCAAGTATATGTGCATGACATGTACAAGATGTCTGAAATTTGTAAAATCTACAGAGGTAAGTTTGTTCTGATGGGTGAGACATCTACGTGAGCCTGATATGAAGGAGCGAAGGTGATCGCCAATTGGACATTGAGGGGTGCAACAAAAGGAAGACCGAAGTCAACCCGCTACTTGAATGAGATAGATTCGCGGGATATGCATGGTCCTCGCCGGTATACTATATGTGGACGGGAGGGACACAGCCGTAGCCGATTCTTCAGTGCGCAGGTGCATGCTCTACCGGAGGTCAATAGTGGTTAAGCTTTTTACATATTTACGCATTTTAAACTAGTCTGTAACTTTTTATGTAACTTCGTGACCTATGTAATTTTTTACGTAACTTTTTGTGTAACTTTGTGACCATTGTAACTATTTATGTAACTTCATTAGCTATTTTAAACTAGTGTGTAAGCTTTTTATGTATTGGTGCAATTAATTTATGTATGCATTAAACACTGAATAATAAATACGAAGTTGCATAAAAAGCACAATAGGCTAAACTCAAACAGAAAAATACGATAACGAAGCTAAACATACAATAATAAATACGATGAAAAATAGAAACATCTAAATATATAATACGAGATACAACACTGAATACAAAGCTAAACTCAAATAGTATAAGATAAACTGCAATAGGCTACTTCCTCAGCGCCTTCTTCAAATACTGAGATGGGGTGTATTTATCTGGGGGTGCAGTTTGTGTCCATAAATTATACGGATGACCTTGAGACATACCTGCATCCAGATCAACGCAATTGTCAGAAGCACCGACAACTGGCATGCTGGCACCACCAGTGTCGTACAAATTGGAACCACTCATCCCCGGAGCACTCGCTCCACCATAATCATACTCGTGCTGAAGGTCATGTCCCACAAATCCCTCTTCCTGTTGCGGATATTCATTTAAATCGAACAAATCGGTACGGAAGAACAATGAGGATCCACATGACCCAGCGATCGATCTATCGAGAAGTCATTGCATGACCTGATGTGGTGCGATAACCTACAGATTGCTCAGAAGCAACAAGGCCTTGTTGCTCTGGCGAAAATAAATAATCTATGTCTCTCAGGACTTGAGATAAGCTGATCTCTTCAATTCCAACCAACGAACTGAATTGACCATCGGCTGAAATTACCATATGTGGTATGTAGGGTTCTGTTGCTTGATGTGGTTGTGGTTTCATATGTATATGGTTGTTGCTGCTTATATGCCGGCCAATGTTGTTGTTCATATACCGAAAACTGTTCATGTTGGCCATAGACTAGTGCTTGAAACTGTTGAGCATATACTGGCTCCTGAAATGGATGCTCATATTCCGACGCCTAATACTAGTTCTCATACCCCAGCATTTGGAACTGGTGCTCATATGCCAGAAACTAAATAATAATAATTAATAATAATTAATAACGGTAACAGTAACAATAATAATAATTAATAACAATAACAATAATAATAATAAATCTTAATGATACCTAAAACCTTTAGTCATAGCCCAATGCCTGATACTGGTGCTCATACCCCGGCACCTGGAACTGTTGCTTATGAGGGGGATTTTGCTGCTTAGGTCCAGCTGATGGTGGTGGTGGTTGTTCCTGTGGTTCATTCGCATTGGCCTCTTCACCTGCAACTCTATCTGACAATCTTAGGTGATACCCATACTACTGTGTGTACCACTCGTAGTACACCGGGAAAGGATGAAAGTCTACAATCTCGTCCCCTAACTGAAGTGTATTATAACGGCTAGAACTCCACATGTTAACCCATTCACCATTTCTGTCTCTCCAGTCATGGTTCTGTGGGTTAGCCAACCGCCTGTTGAAATGCTAGGTCTGGTTGAAGCTGTTGCAGTCGTCTAAATCGGTCTGTTAGGTGCCACTCTATACACTCGAAAGACACTGACGACGACTTTGTGGATCACATAAATAAATTTACGGTCAAGTCGTCAGGAACCACCACTACCATATACGGCCGCCATATAAATTGCACATCAGTAATAACCACAAGGCCGATTAGTAAATTTATTATTCTAAATAAGCATCTTAATATAAATTGTTAAAACCTACCTCGTTAACTCTCATGTCATCGAGTTGTCGCCTAACGTGCGTCGTGGACCTTCGCATAAATCGGTTTAGCCAGCACCAATGACTCCACCTAAGTAAGATTAAAATGAGTGTAATCAGAACAACAACAACAACAACAACAACAACAATAATAATAATAATACCTTCGCCCAAGTGTAACACCAACATTGACGAGCTCATTGCGAGGAATTGGTGCCAGGAATGGCATACGCTCTCACGCCTAAACAAAAAGTAGAATGAGCAGCCTATCCAGCTCTTGACAACTGTATCATGATGTACGACACAACGATCTGTACAGATGTGCCAGACTAACTACCCCCCAATTGTATAGTGGAATCCGGTAAAAATTTCGAAGTAGAGGCAAAAACTTCAAGTTCAAAGAAGTAGTAGACTTATCTGAAAACACAATTGTTCCGAGCACGCAGAAAATTTAGCCCGGATGTACCACTCGATAAACTCTTACGTGTCACACGGTTCGGTGTCTCTACACCGCCAAACCCATGCAAGATTTCCTTACCCAAGATGTGATTGTCCGGACTGGCCTGCCGACCAAAACAAGCGAAGCAGTTCTCCACCAAAAACTGGTGACTGTTGTCCGTTCTACCCGTGATGGGCTTCCCATTAACTCGGAGGCCAAGTATATGTGTTCTTGTCTTCCAACATCATAGTCACTTCACCAACTAGAAGGTGAAACCTGGGTTTCAGACCTCCATCATTCTACCAAGGCACTCAGGAGTGCAAAATGACCACCTATTTCGCCTACTCGCAAAACGTGGTGAAACCTAGTAAATACTAGTGCCGCTACAATTGTCTCGTTAAAGTTCTCTGGCGAATCAAGTTTTTTGAGCAACAAATTCCAGATCGTCTGCAAAAAGAATATTATTAATATTACTTGATAACTAAAATTAGTATTAACAATAACATTAATGAAAATATTAATAACTAGTTACAACAATCACAATAATAATAACAATAATAATAATAATAATAATAATAATAATAATAATATATCATTATTAAAGAGTTCTTCCAAATAACAAACATTATTATTAACATGTTCATAATAATAAATTATTATTGTCATGTATAAACAATGGAATCATTTGAGAACTTGAATGGAAACATGTTGAGACACTAGAAGATTCATCCTGTTGGTCAATCTCCTTAAGTCTTTTCTATAGACATAAATCAACAATATAAATCCGATTCAAATACATTCAATTTAATTAAAACTAAAAATGTAGCTCAGCATACAAGGAAGAGGTAACTAAGAAGCATCAATTGAAAAAGAAATAAACACGGATATTTCACTATCTATGTTATGGATAAGAATCTAAACCCTAAACTTTATAGCCTTATACCACTCGTAGCAAAATTTTTTTTTAGCATAACGCTACTAAAGTGAATTTCGAAATCATTTCCTTTAATCTAATTCAAATTGTAGCCTCAGAATTTCACACAATTTGTGGACAGACAACAGAAACTTCTTTGGGTCCAATTTGACAAAGGGGATGAAATTGTGGTGAAAAGTTGATGAATTAGGATTAATAGAAACTCATCTTTGAACATTTTATTGCTGTTTCTAACCGAATACAAAACCAATTCATGAAGTAAACTATTCGGTAAAGAAATAAAAAACAAAATAAAATATAGAGAAGTAAACTATTAACCCATTTGAGATCATAATTTTGAAGATCAATTATAATAAGTAGTACTTACACCAATTACTCTTGCTTCATCATTGATATAGGAGCCATCTTTTTTTGTGCACTTTGATCTATAACTCTCCTTTATTGACTCTCCTTCCTTGTTGTTCTGACTGTAACAACAAGGTTTATGCCATTACCGTATTCCACACAATCAAGAAGAATGTAGACATAGAGATAGTCCAAAGAGTGAATAAAAAAGTAAAGTACAAGTCCAAAGAGTGAATAAAAAAGTAAACTACCTCTTCTTCCCTCCGTCGTGCGAAGCTTTTCGAACCGCCAGTTTTGGTATATAGTTGTTTTGATTGATTTATCGCATTTTTTCTGCACTTCTCCTATTGGTCCATCAGAGATAAAGCGCGATTAGAAACTGATTTAAAAAGACTCAATGCAATTGTGATTGTATTATTGTGTACCAATGATATACTATTTTACCTACGTCTTAGCTTTGGCGAGATAGTCAAGGAATCATCTCCAATGCTCTCGATCGATTTTCAGCGAACGGTTCTCAATATTTTGTTCACTCGTTGATGTTGGCTCGTAATAAGCATCATACAACCTCAGTCTTGTATCCTTCCAGGACTTTCCCATACTTTTTAAAATATCTTTCTTGATAGTTCCTTTACTATCTTCATTAAAGTGGAAAATTTGCTGCATAGATAATATAATTTGTTAATAATTGTAACAAATAAGCAGATTTAATTCAACACGGATATAAACTTTTACCTTAACACATTCGTTATAAACCTTGTCTTTAGTGGTAATCTTACGCCAACTTTCTTCACAAATAGGAAATTTTTCATAGTCAGATCCTAGTAGACCAAGAACGCCACTCAATAGTTCATCTTCATCTCCAATTGCCTGTTTTTTGTTGTTGAACTTGAGCATGATCCTTCTACCATTAGGCCATTCCATAGCCTCCCTCACACTTAATTTTGCCGGCTTGATTGTGTCTTTGTTGTGGACACCATGCACGAAGAGTAATAAATAACATAAAGTCTAGCGCAAATTGATCAAAGAAAAATTATTAAATACGTTACCGACGATCTTAACCGTCCAAAACTCTGTAGTCTTGTATCCTTTGCAACTCTGAGCTCCAGAAGAAACAAAGAAGTTGTCAACTTATTGATCAAGAGAATTTACCTCATTTGCATTAGCGTCCAAGTTTACGTGGCCTGACTCCGAGTTCTGAATGCTATTTGTGCTCGTCTGTGGAGCAGGCCTTGGTTCACCGTGCAGTGGACGAAACGGGCGTGAGGTTGCAGGGACACTATCACCACTAGTCGGGGATTTTGAGAGTCATCATGGTGGACAGCCAAAGCCGGAGGTGGAGCCGTTTGAGGTTGCTGACATCCTGGTCCTAATTTTGGTTTTTTCGTGTAACGACCATTCCTAGCCATCTTATTCCTAATACCAGAATGTAGAAAAAAATCAATCACATTATCTCCAACAACACATAATGCTAGTAAGTTATGTTTATACAAATTTACCAGAAAAACACAATTATACAATGCAAGGAGTTAACCAGCACAACACATAGTTATAAGCATGTATACTCTTTATGTTATTTTTAAAGGAACTAAACGTAAACAATAAGGAAAAAGAAGCATATCAACCCAAATAAGCATATAACTGTGTATAAATTGGTTCATAATTAGATTATTTTTCAGTATCTTGGAGAGTTCATTTTGCTAGTTAGCTTTTAGTTGTCATGCATTTTTTCCATGGTAGGTAGTGGGCACCTCAAATTTTTTCCCAACTATTCTTAATCATCCTCACAATTGATTTGGGTTTTGAATCCTACTTAAGATGATTTTAAAAAATGAAAGAAGGACAAGTAAGCACAAATTGACCAAATATACAAATCAAAGAAATATATAGGCGAGGTTGCTTTCGGTTACAGAGGAGATGATTAATTGGAGTATGATTTCATCAAAATTATCTGTGTGTGTTGGTGAAGTTAATGGGGGTAGGATTTCATAAAAAATGAGACTTGATTAATTAGAAGGTTCATAATAGCATTGGTTATCATAATAGAAATTTGATTAAATTTCTCAACTCTCTAAATATTACAAATTTTGATCAAAAGACAGAGGAGCATCGTACAAAGATCGATACATGCACAAAGTTTATTGATTGTAAGAACACCTACATTATCACATTTTAACATCACAAATTGAAAGAAATATTGGTGCTTACCAGAGAAAAGAGGACGGGCTAGCAGCAGGTCAGAGCTAATGACGACCACGCGGGCAGAGACGGCAACGCGATAAGCAGCTTCTAGAGTCCGAGACGGCGATGCGAGATGAGAAATCCTCGTCGGCGATAGCAAGGATAGGCGAGTGCGCGAGAGGTGAGAGCTTCTCTGGGTGAAGGGTTGGTTCATGGTGCACGAAATTGCAATCACACTTTTGCAACTCCGCACAACTAACCAGCAAGTGCACTGGGTCGTCCAAGTAATACCTTGCGTGAGCAAGGGTCGATCCCACGGAGATTGTCGGCTTGAAGCAAGCTATGGTTATCTTGTAAATCTTAGTCAGGATATCAGGAATTATCAGGATTGATTGAGAAAAGAAAAAGAACATGAAATGGTTACTTGTTTTGCAGTAATGGGGAATAGGTTGAGGTTTTGGAGATGCTCTGTCTTCTGAATCTC
>NC_029780.3:95317238-95317639 GCF_000817695.3 Arachis duranensis
TGGGGTTTAGAGACTCATGCCGTGGAAGATACACAAAGAAAACGTGTAAAGTGTCATGAGGTCCAGATACAATGTCAAAAGATCCTATTAATAGTAAACTAGTAGCCTAGGGTATACAGAAATGAGTAAATGACATAAAAATCCACTTCCGGGCCCACTTAGTGTGTGCTTGGGTTGAGCAATGAAATATTTTCGTGTAGAGACCTTTTCTGGAGTTAAACGCTAGCTTTCATGCCAGTTTGGGCGTTTAACTCCAAGTTTTATGCCAGTTCCAGCGTTTAACGCTGGAATTTCTGAGGCTGATTTGCCACGCTGGTTTGGGCCATCAAATCTCAGGCAAAGTATGGACTATTAGACATTGCTGGAAAGCCCAGGATGTCTACTTTCCAACGCCGTTGAGA
>NC_029780.3:95318508-95318743 GCF_000817695.3 Arachis duranensis
CTAGAGTCCCCAATTAGAGGTGTCCAGGGTTCTTAAGCACACTCTTGTTGACTTGGATCACAACTTTATTTCTTTCTTTTTCTGTTTCTTTTCTCTTTTTTTCGAAATTTTTTTTTGTATCCACTGCTTTTTTCTTGCTTCAAGAATCAATCTAATGATTTTTTTAGATCCTCAATAACAATTCTCTTTTTCCTCATTCTTTCAAGAGCCAACAATTTTAACATTCTCAAAACAA
>NC_029780.3:95318985-95319657 GCF_000817695.3 Arachis duranensis
TTTTATTAATTATGAATTAAGAACAAGACTCAAAGATAAATATAAGATGAGACTAAAAAAATAAAAAATAAAAATAGAAAACAAAAGAAAACGCAAAAACATAGGCTCCTAATGATAGAGGTTTTCACAGAGTTAGGACTCAACAACCTTGATTTTGAGAAGTGGATGCTCCCTCAACTTGAGAGGAGAGCTTTTGGCGTTTCAGCTCTTGGAGTTCACGCCCCTGCTTCTCTTGTTCCTTCAGCAATTTGCAGAGCATGCAGTTCTGATTCTACTGTTCTTCCTTCAGTTGCTCCATAGTCTCTTGCAACTTGGTGATAGATGCTTCTAGGCTGGTCCAGTAGTCAATTCTTGGGAATTCAGGGAGGAATTCCTGCGCCCTCCTCTTGATAGAGTTGTCTTGCATTTGCCCTTCCATTGACTTCTTGGTGATTGGGTGTTCAATGGGTATGAACTCATCTACTCCCATCTTCACCCCAGCCTCTTTATAGAGCAAGGAGATCAAGCTTGGGTAAGCCAATTTGGCTTCAGTGGAATTCTTATTTGCAATTGTGTAGATCCTCACAAGCAATCACATGATGAACCTCCACTTCTTTTCCAAGCATAATGCAATGAATCATCACTGCTCACTTGATGGTGACCTCAGAACGGTTGCTAGTGGGCAATATGGAA
>NC_029780.3:95320038-95320549 GCF_000817695.3 Arachis duranensis
AAGGAAAGAAGAGAGAGAGAGGAAGAGGAAATTCGAATGGTGTGGTGGAAAGAGGGAGCCAAACGTGTATTTATAAGGTGGAGAGGGGAGTTTTCGAAAAAAAAAGAAAATTGAAAGGAGATTTGAGAAGATATGGAAAGAAATTGAAAAAAAAAAAGGGTGATTTTTTTGAACAAAATTAGGGAATGATTTGAGAGATTTGAAGAGTGATTTTAGATTTTTGAAAATTTGAAAGTGAATGATGAGAGATTGAAATGTATTTTTGTAGAAAAATATGGGTAAGAAAAGGAAAGTTTGAAAAAATTTGATTCGAAAACAAAATTGTGGTCCCCCCACCTTTCTGGCGTTAAACGCCCAGAATGGCACCCATTCTGGCGTTTAACGCCCATTTGGTGCCCCTTTTGGACATTTAACGCCCAGCCAGGTGCCCTGGCTGGCGTTAAACGCCAGAATTCCTTCATCACTGGGCGTTTTTCTAAACGCCCAGGATGCTGCACACCTGGCGTTAAAC
>NC_029780.3:95330475-95330588 GCF_000817695.3 Arachis duranensis
AATGGCATGGTCACTGGCATCACACATTAGTTCAAATGGCAATGTCCAATCTGGTGCAGAGATGACTGGTGCTGTGACCAGCTTAGCTTTCAGGGTCTCAAATGCTTGCAGAT
>NC_029780.3:95330742-95331568 GCF_000817695.3 Arachis duranensis
TGATTGCCTTAACATTGGCAGGTGGTGGTAATTTTTCAATTACCTCTACCTTTGCCTTATCCACCTCTATTCCCTTGTTTGAAATTTTGTGCCCAAGGACAATTCCTTCAGTCACCATAAAGTGACATTTCTCCCAGTTTAAAACCAGGTTAGTCTCTTGGCATCTTTTCAGGACAAGTGCTAGGTGTTTAAGACAGGAACTGAATGAGTCTCCATATACTGAGAAGTCATCCATGAAGACTTCCAGAAATTTCTCTACCATATCTGAGAAGATAGAGAGCATGCACCTCTGAAAGGTTGCAGGTGCATTGCACAGACCAAAAGGCATCCTCCTATAGGCAAACACGCCAGAAGGGCAAGTGAATGCTGTTTTCTCTTGGTCCTGAGGATCTACTGTAATTTGGTTATAGCCTGAATAGCCATCCAAAAAGCAGTAATAGTCATGCCCAGCTAGTCTTTCTAGCATTTGGTCTATGAATGGTAAAGGAAAATGATCCTTTCTGGTGGCTGTGTTGAGCCTTCTGTAGTCAATACACATACGCCACCCTGTGACTGTTCTTGTAGGAACCAGTTCATTTTTTTCATTATGAACCACTGTCATGCCTCTCTTTTTGGGGACAACTTGGATAGGGCTCACCCAAGGGCTATCAGAAATAGGATAAATAATCCCAGCCTCTAATAGTTTAGTGACCTCTTTCTGCACCACCTCCTTCATGTTAGGATTTAGCCTCCTCTGTGGTTGGACCACTGGTTTGGCATTATCCTCCAACAGGATCTTGTGCATGCATCTAGCTGGGCTAATACCCTTAAGATCACTTATGGACCA
>NC_029780.3:95337765-95339161 GCF_000817695.3 Arachis duranensis
AAGAACTCATGATACCAATCTTGGTTGCCTTGCTTCATGTGTGTTTTTTTATAACAGCTAGTCAACTGCCATGTATCCTCTCTCTTCTGTAAATCATGTTGCTTGTATGCGAAGTTTGTATTCGTAGGTTTTGATGAATGACAAACCAACAAACGACATGAAAAGACAAACCAACAAACAACTTGAATGAACAAATATGAAGAGTTGAAAGCAAAACAACAACAAGAAACTCAGGTCCACAACTTTTGAAGACATGTATAGAGTCTTAGGACTTAGGTAACTTCTTGTTAAGAACCAAATGTTAAATCTCTCAACACACACTCACAAAATGTTTTGATGATTCAATGCTAGCCAAAAGGATTTTAAAAACTTGTTTTCAAAGGTGCAAAAGCATAGGAATTGACTCCAACAAGTTTGAGATCAATCCTAAGCATTTTGAAGCGTTTTTAAACCATTCCTTGAGGTTTGCATCGATGCACACTCATCTTGCATCGATGCAAAGCATGCAACGACTTGTTGCATCGATGCAAAGATGCTTGCATCGATGCAACCTAGCTGAAAATTCAAATTTCAGCATCAAAGACTCATTTGCATCGATGCAAAGTGTTATGCATCGATGCAAATAATTCAAAAACATAAAAAACGGCTAGTTTTGACATAAATGCTCCATCCCATTAATTCCCCAACGTTTCTAAGGTTTAGGAAATCTATAAATGGATGGATTGAAGCCTTATTTCACAAGTTTTTGATTTAGAAAATTACCTCATTCATATTCTCACATTCTACACATTTTTCAAGTGATTTAATACACATTTTTGAGAGAGAAATTACAATTGGTTCAATAGTGCAAAAATTGTAATCACACACTCTTCTAGAGAGCACTTACTTTATCTCAACAGTTCTTTGAAAATTGTTTTTCTTGTACACCTTGTGAATTGGAGTGTGATCTCCAAGGTTGAGTCAAGAGTTACAAACACTATAGTCGGTGAGGATACCAAAAAGGTATACTAAGTACTCAAGGCAAATCTTAGAGAAGGTATCTCTAAGTGGAGTGGGTTAGTATACGAGTGGTGATCACATACCGTGAGGTGTTAGAAACTAAGGACTCGAATTGTAAAAGGTTTTGCGCGAGCACCTTGAAGCTTGGCAATAGTGGAACTTCTCAATTGCGATTGAGAAAGAAAGTGGACGTAGGACAAAGATTGTGCCGAACCACTCTAAACAGCGTTTGCTTCTCTCCAAACTTATCTCTTTAATAATATTGCCTTTTTACTTTTGAACAAATAAATTGTGATCGAAAAGTAGCTTCGTAAGTACTTAAGGAGTAGCTTAAGTCCGATTGGTGAAAAGCTTGATCAATTTATTTGAGTTGGTGTCTATTGGAAAGTAAAAGCTC
>NC_029780.3:95339980-95341369 GCF_000817695.3 Arachis duranensis
CCATATCCAAACTCTAAGTTTGGTGTTGGGACTAGACAACATTGACTTGATTGCTCTGTGGCTCCCTGAGAGCCACTGTCAAGCTATTGACATTAAAGAAGCGCTTGTTGGGAGGCAACCCAATTTTATTTATCTAATTTTATTTTATTTTGTTTCTTTGTTATTTTTGTGTTGAATTAGGTACATGATCATGAGGAGTCACGAAAAAATCAAAAAATTAAAAACAGAGTCAAAAACAGAAAAAAAATTTTCACCCTGGAGGACGCACGGGCTGGCGTTCAACGCCCAGAAGATGCATCTGGCGAGCGTTCAACGCCAGAACAGAGCATCTTCCTGGCGCTGAACGCCCAAAACAAGCTACATCCTGGCGTTTAACGCCAGGATGCGCACACAGAGGACAATCTGGCGCTGAACGCCAGAAACAAGCTTGAAACTGGCGTTCAACGCCAGAAACAAGCATTACATGGGCGTTTAACGCTCAGAACATGCACCAATGGGCGTTTGAACGCTAGAATGGTGCATGAAGGCAATTTACACGCCTATAGGGTGAAGGAATGGTATTTCTTTTCACCTCAGGATCTGTGGACCCCACAGGATTCCCATCTCAAGATCTGTGGACCCCACAATATGGTGAAGGAATGGTATTTCTTTTCACCTCAGGATCTGTGGACCCCACAGGATCCCCACCTACCTTTTCTTTAATCCTAATCACACTCTCCTAATCCAAATCTCATTTTCAATGTCACACTTCCCAAAAACCTTCACCAATCACCTCAATTCCTCTTCCCAATTACCCCATTCACCATTCACATCAACCCACTCTTCCCCATAAACCCCACCTACCTCCATTACATTCAAATTCAATTTCCCACCCTTTCCCACCCAAAATGGCCGAAACCCAACCCCCCCTCTCCCTATAAATACCTCTCATTTCTTCTTCATTTTCACACAACACAACACCCTTCTTCTCTCCTATAGCCGAACCCCTCTTCTCCCTCTCTACTCAAATTCTCTTCTTCTTCTTCTACTCTTCTTTTCTTTTTTGCTCGGGACGAGCAAATATTAAGTTTGGTGTGGTAAAAAGCCTAAGCTTTTTATTTTTCATTCACCATCAATGGCACCCAAGACCGGAGTCTCCTCAAGAAAAGGAAAAGGAAAGGCAAAAGCTTCCACTTCCGAGTCATGGGAGAAGGAGAGATTCATCTCCAAGAGCCACCAAGACCACTTTTATGATGTTGTGGCAAAGAAGAAGGTGATCCCCGAGGTCCCTTTCAAGCTCAAAAAGAATGAGTATCCGGAAATCCGACATGAAATTCAAAGAAGAGGGTGGGAAGTCATAACCAACCCCATGCAACAAGTCGGAATATTGATGGTTCAAGAGTTCTATGC
>NC_029780.3:95341485-95342787 GCF_000817695.3 Arachis duranensis
AAATACTTAGATTTCAGTCCGGAAAATGTGAGGTTGGCGTTTCATTTACCCATGATGCAAGGAGCTGAACGCCCCTACACAAGAAGGGTCGACTTTAATCAAAGGTTGGACCAAGTCCTAATGGACATTTGTGTGGAAGGCGCCCAATGGAGAGTAGACTCCAAAGGCAAACCAGTCCAACTAAGAAGACTGGACCTCAAGCCTGTAGCTAGAGGATGGTTGGAGTTCATCCAAAGATCCATCATCCCTACAAGCAACCGATCCGAAGTTACTATGGATCGGGCTATCATGATCCAAAGCATCATGATTGGAGAGGAATCATGATTCATAGCATCATGATTGGAGAGGAAGTGGAAGTTCATGAAGTCATCTCTAATGAACTCTACAAAATAGCTGACAAGCCTTCATACATGGCACGGCTAGCCTTCCCCCACCTTATATGTCATCTATGTTACTCAGCTGGAGTTGTCATAGATGGAGATGTCTCCATTGAAGAAGACAAGCCCATCACCAAGAAAAGGATGGAGCAAACAAGGGAAGTTCCTCACGGCCCCCAAGGAGAACATGAAGAAGTTCATCATCAACAAATGCCTCAAGGAATGCACTTTCCTCCCAACAACTATTGGGAGCAACTTAGTACCTCTTTGGAAGACTTGAGCCATAATGTTGAACAATTAAGGGTGGAACACCATGAACACGCCCTCACTCTCCAAGAAATAAGAGAAGATCAAAGAGCTATGAGAGAGGAGCAACAAAGGCAAGGAAGGGACATAGAAGAGTTGAAGAACATCATTGGTCCTTCAAGAAGAAGACGCCACTAGAGGTGGATTCATTCCTTGTCCTTTATTTTCTTTCTGTTTTCGGTTTTTAAGTATTATGTTTATCTATGTTTTTTTTGTGTCTCTACTTCATGATCATTAGTGTGTAACCATGCCTTAAAGCTATGAATAAAATCCATTAGTCTTTCACCTCTCTTAAAAGAAAAATGTTTTAATTCAAAAGAACAAGAAGTACATAACTTTCGAAATTATTAGTGAATTTAATTTAATTATATTGATGTGGTGGCAATAATTTTTGTTTTCTGAATGAATGAATGAACAGTGCATATTTTTGATCTTGTTGTTTATGAGTGTTAAAATTGTTGGTTCTTGAAAGAATGATGAACAAAGAGAAATGTTATTGATGATCTGAAAAACATCATAAAATTGATTCTTGAAGCAAGAAAAAGCAGTGAAAAAAAAATGGCGAAAATTTTAAGAAAGCAAGGATCCAAGGCTTTGAGCATCAATGGATAGGAGGGCC
>NC_029780.3:95345569-95345848 GCF_000817695.3 Arachis duranensis
CCGCACAACTAACCAGCAAGTGCACTGGGTCGTCCAAGTAATACCTTACGTGAGTAAGGGTCGATCCCACGGAGATTGTCGGCTTGAAGCAAGCTATGGTTATCTTGTAAATCTTAGTCAGGATATCAGGAATTATCAGGATTGATTGAGAAAAGCAAAAGAACATGAAATGGTTACTTGTTTTGCAGTAATGGGGAATAGGTTGAGGTTTTGGAGATGCTCTGTCTTCTGAATCTCTGCTTTCCTACTGTCTTCTTCTTCAAGCACGCAAGGCTCCTC
>NC_029780.3:95346000-95353056 GCF_000817695.3 Arachis duranensis
GGAATAGAATCCAGTGATTCTTTTGCGTCTGTCACTAACGCCCCGCCTTCAGGAGTTTGAAGCTCGTCACAGTCATTCAATCATTGAATCCTACTCAAAATACCACAGACAAGGTTTATACCTTTCGGATTCTCTTGAATGCCGCCATCAGTTCTAGCTTATACCACGAAGATTCCGGTTAAAGAATCCAAGAGATAACTACTTAATCTAAGGTAGAACGGAGGTGGTTGTCAGGCACGCGTTCATAGCTGAGAATGATGATGATTGTCACGGATCATCACATTCATCCGGGTTAAGAACAAGTATTATCTTAGAATGGAAGCAAGCATGATTGAATGAGAAACAGTAGTAATTCCATTAATCCATCAAGACACAGCAGAGCTCCTCACCCCCAACCATAGGGTTTAGAGACTCATGCCGTGGAAGATACACAAAGAAAACGTGTAAAGTGTCATGAGGTCCAGATACAATGTCAAAAGATCCTATTAATAGTAAACTAGTAGCCTAGGGTATACAGAAATGAGTAAATGACATAAAAATCCACTTCAGTGTTATTAATAATAATAATTACTGAGATAATATGAAGGTTTTCTTCTCACTAGCGTCGTACGTATTAACACCGGCCCACAAACTGCTTCAACTTATCGATCAAGGGTTGTAGGTCTATCTATATCATTGCCAGGCATTTTAGGACCGAGAACAATCATGGAGAGAATATAGTTGGTTTGTTTCATGCAAATCTAGGGGGTAAGTATTACGGAATAAGAATCACTGGCCATATTGAGTACTTTGAATTGAGGTTCCCAAAAGGATTGAAGCCATCACTGGCAGAGGCTAAGCAAACACTGTGCGGATCGCCAGAAAAGTTAGTATATCTCCTATAAAATGCGTTCCAGGCCTCGCTATCCCTGGGATGCCTCAAAGAAATGTTAGAGTTAGTTCCTCTCATGTGCCACAACATGTCCATGGATGTCTTGCTGAACATGAATAATCGCTGCAACCGTGGAGTTAGAGGAAAGTAACGAAGAATCCTCGCCGCTTGAGGTTTCCCATTCTTCTTGACAACGACGTTGATCCTTACTAAAGAATTCTTCCTAGTCTTTTGCTTCCACCTGGATGTCCCACACTGTTTGCATCTAGACAGGTCTTGGTCAGAGCCCTGGTATAGCATGCAGTCATTTGGACATGTATCTATCTTCTTGTACTAAATACCGAGCTTCCTTATGATCCTCTTGGCATCGTTCAAGGTCTTCAGAATCTTTGCATGCTCAAAGGCATACCCCAATAGCTCTAGAATTAAACTGAAAGCCTTGTCACTCACTCCGCACATGCACTTTATATGGTACAACCTCACTAAGAAAGACAGCTTCGAGAACAATCTTGAGCATCCTGAATATAATTCCTGCTCGCCATCCTCAAGCAAGTCATGAAAGCCATAGGCCTCGTGGCTAGGTTCGTCAGATAAGTATGGCAACCCCTCGGCACCATCTCTGACATGTTCATTCATCGAGTCTTCATCATCACCCTGCAGTCCCAGGAAGTTGAATGCCTCATGGACCATGTCATGTATTGGATCTCCTAAGCTTCCAATGGGTTCTAATTCTTCTCTACCGTTGGAGCTCTCGTCTACAATCTTCTCACCGTGATGTAACCAAAATGTATAATTAGGGGAAAAGGGTTTCATCAGCAGATGATCGTACGCATCCTCTCTAGTTTGAAAAAATCGGAACCCACATAAAGGATATGGACAATGTATCATCCCATCAGATGATGCATTCACAAATGCGAAGTCAAGGAATCTATTCAGACCATTCCTATATTCTGTACTATCTTGTGGCTTTTTAATCTAACTCTTATTAATATCTAATTTAATGAAATAGTACAAACAAATGAATAAGCAGTAAATAAGGACATAAAACTAAAAAAATAAATAAATAAGGGACTGTGTTAGAAGAACCAATCACAATTTATCAGATATGGGAGAGTAATATACGAGTTAAATTTGACAATTTATTACAAGCTAAACCATGTAGGGAGTGACGGAATAACGCAAAACAGAAATAGAAATAAAGTTACTTGCATCTCGGATAACATGTAGCACATGAAAGGTATTGGGGAAGAGGCTTACTCATGGCAAAATTTTGTGCTTTCTAAAAAATTACTGGTAGAAAGAATTGCTGGTTCCAAGTCTAAAAAATGAAAAGATAAAGAAAAACTTCCTTAAAAAATGAAAAAGAAAATAGGAAGAAAAGTTAGAATTAAAAAAGAATTAAAACGAATAATATAACTAAACAATCATAATGTACAAATAACAGAATCTTCAAATTGTATTTTCAGCCCTTATTTGCGTGTTAACTAAAAAATAGGAAGAGAATAGAGTAATTAAATATCCACTGTTATGTTTATTTTAAAATAGTTTGAACGTATATAATGAAATTCTCTCTTTTTATTTCTCTATGGAATTATCTTAAAACAAAAAATGTTATTTTACCAGCTATATGAACAAAGTCCAACCATATGTGGAACAAGATAGAGAGATATAGATGTATATACAATAGCACATCAGAGACAAAGAACTAACACATGTGAATGCATATACAAATAAAACAGATTAATGCTATGTGAGCCATCTTTTAATATATTTCTCTTTTATATTTTTATCCATAATATTAATATGATTATGGATAGAACTAAATTCAAGAAAAATAAATAATAAAAGCAGAGAGAATACAATTCTGGCATAGAAATCACAAAATGCTATCAATTAATCACAAACTGGCGTATATCAGTTAGTCAAGCATGGCATTGAAATTCATGTAAAAGGAAAAACTAAGAATGAAAAACATGATAGTACTGAAACATGAAAATATTTCTTATGAATATACTTTTTTTTTGAAATTATTGATAGAAAAGACATATACAACCATGTGACTGTGTACAAGAAAATATGTAACTACAAATGAAAATAATGTAAGTGTGTACAAGAAAATATGCATATCAATCTTCCAAAGTCTCAGAACAAATTTCATAGTAGAAACAGAATAATGTAAAATTAAGTATCTCTCCAAAGTATACATTTTTAGACTCCATAAAGTCCCAAAATTATTCAAGCACTAGTATGTGTCTTCATGAACAAGCTAAGCTATACATTTTCCTTTATTTTTATCCTTTCAGATTTATGTGCAAGTGCCAAGTAGAGAAAGGTTTATTCACCTTTGCTTTATTGTAATTGCATTTAACATAACACTTACCCTGATTCGTTATTGCCTCCAATTCTATATATAATAAAGTTATATATCATGGAAGATTTGAGCCGTTAGTTCTTATGTTAATAGTTAAAAATAGACACAAGATTGAAATATGATCATAACCCAATTTTTAACAAGTTGTCAACACATAAATGGATTAGATTGAAGAACTTCTTTCAAAACTCAAGAATTCAATACAACAAAGAGATAACATTATTACATACAAGCCCATCCTATTATTTATTTTCTATTGGCACAAAAGTCAGCCTCCAGCATCAAATTGTACTAGGAGCTAATGACCAATAATGAATAATAATTAAACCTTAGATATGTTCTAACAGAGATACAGCAGGTCTAGTTTATCTTTCACTGCCACAAAACATGAAATAGGCAATGGATTATGCATACTATTGATTGTATGTTTCTTATCGAAATATTATTAGTACTTTGATCTTGCAAGGCTTGTTGCTGGAATAAATCTTATTGCTAACATAGCAATACGTAATGTGGAATAATTTATGGATTTGAATAATAAGAAATCACAATAATAACTAGAACAATGCTATAATTTCTCTGATTTATTTAATGGTGTGATTTTCTGTTTTGTTATTGCCCTCTAAAATCTGAATTGTTTTAGGAATGTGTAAAATATTACAATTATAATATACGAACTATAAAAATTTTGAGGGAGCTAGAAGAGTGTATTCAGATGAAGGGAAGATTACTCACATTATATGGAATATGGGTATGTGTTGCAAATTACGTGTGACAAATTTCTAGTTTTCACTATTCAATTAATCTTAATGTATTCTAAAATTGGTTGATGAAAGAAAGAATAAAATATGTTAAGGAACTGCCTTTTATTATCTATGATTGAGGGAACTTCTTACAATGAAACAAGAATTGTTTGGTAGAGAAAAAAATAATTTGCTTGCTCATTTTACATTTGATTTCGAGAAACCATTTCACCATACAAGTGGACTTGTTTTTACTTAGATATATATGCTACATGAAACTAGCTAGCATGTCGATCGTGGAGAAAGCAAAATTAGAAGAAAATTAAAAATTCATGATTGTATCATTCTCAATTTCTTTTTATAATTTTCCTTTTCCTAACCAAGAGGATGATCAATTCTACATCTCATATAGGCAAAAGATAAAAAGAACAACAATAATAAATCAAAATCATCATACTCATAACAAATAACAAAGTTGAAAGAAAATTAATCTTGATCAGAGTGTGCTCTATAAGATTCTCTACTGAACGCAATTTTACGCAAAAACAAAGACAAACTTTGCCAATTTCTTTGCACAGTACTTAGCAACTGACATCGACGACCGGATTGTATGCTGCATTGCCAAAATTTCAAGAATCACAGTCTTGACACCAAACGATGTCGCTTCCTGCACCAGAACCTTCTTCGTTGAAGAGCCTCTACACATTTTCAGTTTCAAATCAATCTGCATTAAAACAGCACGAATTCAGTTTTTCCAAACTCTCTCTAGAATGTAATTATATAGTGGCTACAAATTTCTAAGCTCAGAAGCAGAACATAGATGTTAATAGCATACAAAGAGCATAATGGAATCAGCATAAACACCTTAGCATTTCTTTGTTTTAATCTATACACGCACTTAAGTCCCTCTTATTTAATGATTCCAATTCCAAAAATAGGAAGCACGATCCATGACAAATTTGACCATTCCTCTAATAATGATAATGACCCTTTTTTTATTTATTTACTATAACTATCGATTTCAATACAAAGCACCCATTAACTAAAAAAAAAAGTGGAACCTTCAAATTCCTAACTCTAAACAGCAGCAATTAACCCTAATTAATAAAAGATATAGACAAATTCTGAATCAAAATTCTGAACCAAGAATGAAAACAAGAAGGAAATATCAATGTGGAAGAACAAACCAGTGACAGAAGAGAAGTCACGGTAACTCAGATTGTCACACGGTGGAGGAGGGTGTAATGGTGTCACACACGATCAAGAAGATGGGAAACTTCGACACCGGTGAGAGAAACATGAATGGCAGCTGCGCGACTTGACAACCCATAGAGGCGCAGGGTGGAGCAGAAGTTAAGGATTTCGCAGGCCGTGGATGAGGGGGTATGGGTTTCAGAAACTGTGGATGAGAGGCAAAAGCTAGACGCCGGAGAGAGGAGGATGGATCGGCAGTAATGGCGCATGGTAGAGCAGCGACGAGAATGTTTCGTGCGCTACCAACCTCCTTTCGCGGGTTTTTTGCAATTTTGGGGGGAATCAATTAATGGTTATAACATAAAAAGGGGAATTGAAAAATTGACTTATGATAAAATCCTCACCTAGCGGCATTTCTTGGTGCAGCCACTACTGATGTTGGGGATCCTTCTTCTTCCGCAGACTTGTTTTGCGGAGGCAAAGTGAAAGGCTGAAAATTTTTTGTTGCCACCCTCCGTATGTCTTGTAGTGCCACTTTACTAAAATAGGCTTTTTATTTGCCAGTAAATTTGTCAGCTCCCATGTGTCATTCTTCTTAATGACATGAATCTTCTCATCCATTGCTTTCTTCTAATTGTTGTCTCTAGAGGCTTCTTCAAAGTTCAACGGTTCACAATATGAAAATAAAGCAAAATTTATGATTTCTTCATCGGACGGATCATTGTCATTGCCAACTTCATAATCTGTTAATCTAGCAAGTAGTCTCCGCTATCTTTGAGGTCTTCTAGATGATTTTGGTTGTTCAGTTGTGTCTGACTGTCTTTCTTCTTCTTCATCACACGTATTTGGAATTACAATAGACTGCTTTTCTGTCTTTGTTTTCTAGTGCCACATGTCTTTTTCGTCAAATGTCACATCTCTACTGATGGTCACCTTCTTTGTTTCTGGATTGTATAACTTGTATGCTTTTGAGTCTGTGCTATAACCAATAAAGATACACTTCTAGCCTTTTTAACTTCTTCCTTAATTGATCTGGAACATGTGCATAAGCAATACACCTAAAGACTCTGAAATGATGAAGGGAAGGCCACTTTCCACTCCAAGCTTTTTCTAAAGTTTTATCACGAACACTTAATTTATTGATCTCAGGATCACTCACTCACATAAATAACACCATCATATTTTTACATCTCAAACTCACTAATACTCATATGAAAGAATGAAACAGTAAAAAAATCATGCTTAATTTATTTCAATGGAACACACTTTCATAATCATGGTACATATGCCTTTTATATAGGCAAAGATTAATGCTAATAATTCATGACTTTACTAACTTCTCAATACACGTACTTATCCAACTTTATTTTAAACTTTGACTATTTAAATAAATAATTTTTACATCTTCTTTATTTAATTTTATTAGTTGATATCTTGTAATTTCTAGTATAACTATGAATATCCAAAATTCTTCAAGCTTTTAATATGTTAGTTTCTAATAAAATCTAGCAAATTATTGATGATTGTAGTATACTTGTATTTAATTAAAACTTTACTTAATTAATTTTTTTACAATTTTAACTTCAATATTCTTCATAAAGATTCTAGTCCTGATGTAAGTTGATTTATAATTAATAATAAATTAATAAAAAATGATAGAATCACGATTTATATGAAAAATTAATTATATTTTTTAGGGATAAGTATTGTTTTGGTCTCTCACGTTGAGGGTCAGAATCGAACCCGTTTCTGGTGTATATTTTGATTTAAAATCATCCTTAAAGTCGTATTTGAATTTAAAATCGTCATTTCTAATAAAATTTTTAATTTATTCCTAAACTACCCCTATAACAAAAAAAATTAAAAAATAAAAAAAA